>NC_084614.1:63767389-63812389 GCF_033978795.1 Nerophis ophidion
GTTTTGTTGAAGTTGCATGTAACTTCAGCGCGTGTTATCAAACATACAGAAAACCAACCCCATTAAATAATTGCAGAAGACTATTTTTTTCACATACTAAAATGTGCAAGATGAGAGGTTCTGGCTTGCAGCAGGAGTGAGATCAGCATACCTCCACCCAGAGTGCAAGAAAGAGTGAGGCAAGGGTGGGGTCACATCCCCGGAGTCTGGGCCGAGCCGCATTCTCACAGTTTGTATTTCATTCTTGGCACATAGTCCGCTGGAATAATATGATCACTTTTTGCATGCGAACTATGCACATAACCAACTATTTCAATATTATTCAGCAAAAGTGAATAATAAAGCGGCGTCTGCGATTGAGTGATTATTTTCAGTTGGGATTGCACTTTTATTTTGCCTATCATTCACAGTCCTTATGTAATCCCAATTTTTTTAAATGCATTCTAATTTGTAATATATGGCATTTACAAGGTGGCTAACAATGCAGGTAATGAGAGTAATCTATTGTGATCATAAAGCCTTCTAAAAAATATTTTAAAAAACGCCAACAACACCCCATTTACATCCTGTGACCTGAATATTAGCCAAGTACTGCATTAAATATAATTTTTCTATAAGCACTAACGCCAAGGAACCACTTTTAGTGGCACTGTGACCATAAAGAGGTAACTAGTTTATGCTGCTCCAGCTCCGCCTGAATTTCGGGAGATTTTTGGGAAAAAATTTGTCCCGGGAGGTTTTCGGGAGAGGCGCTGAATTTCGGAAGTCTCCCGGAAAATCCGGGAAGGTTGGCAAGTATGTGCTACATTGACATACTGAGTCGGTGAGGGGCTGTATTGCCTCCGGGTTAGTAAAAGTTTGTGCAAAATTATACATAATGCCTCTCACTTGAATAGTAAAAGGTTGTGGCCATAAACTGAGAAGTCTCTTGCCTTTGAAATTTAACTTAGACCCGATGATGGCAAGAAAGATACAAAAAGATGCTCCTCGACGGATGATGTTTTTTTTGTTTATTTTTTTTTTAAACCTCAGTGAGGATTATGATTAATTCTTCATCTAAACTGAAAATATGAACATCCCATCAGTCTGCATTCCAGTGAGAGCAGACATTGTACAGAAGTGATTGTTTTATTAAGTTCGTAGTTTGTATGTCCTGTATTGCACTTAGCAATACTGCTACATGCTATATTTGTTTATCACTCAGCTTCTAAGGCCTGTAGTTCATCCCCCTTATATTTAGGCTAAAAAAATAGAAGGTTCTGCATCATCATTTGTCCCAAATAAAGTTGTGACACGTCTGAAATTAATGCGCTGCTGTATGCTTAAAATGGGGAAAAATTTTAAATGTTACATGTTATTATGAATGTGCCCATTACTAAATTACATATACATTCACAGCGCGTGTATAAAACATTGATGGATGTATATTGGATGTTTTTTAGAGGTCTTTATAGGCGAAATAGAGCGAATCCTATTTCCTCCTTTGTTAGATGACTTTTGCTAGGGTTTATTTATGAGTTAGAATCCATAAAGAAAAGCATTTGTTTTTGTCTTACATAAGGATTTTAGAATGATGGACACAATTACCCCAAAATTAAGTTCCCTTTCAAGCTTTGCTGTGTTTATAGGGAACTTTCAGCAGCAAATTGGAACTGACAAGGACCTATTCTTCTCTTTTCTCCCTGCTCTCAGGAGCCAGACGATGGGACGTAATGAGTCTCTGAACAATTGATCCAATTGGGCGGAAGGTAACCAAACGAAGACGAGTCCTACTCTTGTCTACTGTTACTATGCGAAAATGAACATTACTTGGAAGAAAGCAGGCTCATGTTGGACATGTTGCAGGTTTCTGAAGAGGGCGGGGTCGGAGGTCATCATGCAGACAGTAAAGTGTGTGGTCGTGGGCGATGGCGCTGTGGGGAAGACCTGCCTACTCATCTCCTACACCACTGGAGCCTTTCCTAAAGAGTACATCCCCACTGTGTTTGACAACTACAGCAGCCAGGTGTGCGCATGCCAATCATCCCTAATCAGCTCAGTATGGAAATGAGATAATAAAAACTATGCACACATGTAGACAGATACCGATTAAGCTCATATCATGAGCTGTGGTGTAGCTTTTATCTCAGAGCACTTTTAGCTCAAATCAACTTCGTCAATGAAATTAATCGAAATTACAGTATTTCCTTGAATCGCCGCAGGACATATAGTATGCACCTGCCTTGAATTACTGCCGGGTCAAACTCGATTCCCAAAATAATTAGCACATGCTTAGTATTACCGCCGAGTCAAACTCGTGACGTCACGAGTGACACTTCCCCTGTCATCATTTTCAAAATGGAGGAGGCTGATTTCAATACCGGTAATTTCAAATCGCATACAGGGAAGAAGATTAAGAGCTATTCAGTAGGATTTAAGGTCCAAGCTTACATCACACTAAATTTTTTACTGCATGCCTTTGGTAAGTGCTAGAGTGAGAAGGGGTTTTAAAATAATTAGCGCATGCTTACTTTTACCGCATGCCTTTGGTAAGCGCAGGAGTGAGAAGAGGTTTTTAATTAATTATCGCCCCGGCGGCAATTCAAGGAAATACGTTAATTAGTTTTTGCCCCCTCCAAAAAAACACAAATTTATCATGTAACATGCTTTTTAAAAGAAAAACTAATTTTTACATTAAAAAATATTGTCTAAAACAACACAGTAGAATGTAGTACTGACAACTACACAAGTTTTATGAAGTAAAATAATTAAATGATAAATGGGTTGTAATTGTATAGCGCTTTTCTACCTTCAAGGTACTCAAAGCGCTTTGACACTACTTCCACATTTACCCATTCACACACACATTCACACACTGATGGAGGGAGCTGCCATGCAAGGCGCTAACCAGCTCCCATCAGGAGCAAGGGTGAAGTGTCTTGCTCAGGACACAACGGACGTGACGAGGTTGGTACTAGGTGGGGATTGAACCAGGGACCTTCGGGTTGCGCACGGCCACTCTACCAGGGCGCCACACCGTCCCTATTAGAGTTGTTACAATTGATTAATCACAAAAAATTATCGCATTAATAATGAACACATCTACATTCATTATGAAATGTATTTTGACTGTACAAGCTTTTTTACCTTAACCGCTATACGGTCAGTTATCGGATCAATGCATACATCAGTATCATGATCCGTTACCCGGGTCATGGCCTGAAAGAACTTTAGGCACAACTATTACCAAGTTTTGTACTAATAAATGACATGCGTTCAAGTAAAATGTTCAAAAACATTACTCGATGACATTCTGATGATAAAAATTGCATTTGTGTACAAATATTGGGGTCTTTGGAAAAAATTTTATATGCCAGCGAGTAAACACCTGTGAATAAAAATGATTAATCCATAATCCAAAATGTAATTAATCTGATTAGAAACAATAATTTCACAGCCCTAATAAAACAATATAATAGAATGTCATACTAACAACTACAGTATTTTTATGAAGTATACTAATGTACAGCATTTAGAGAGTGGAATTACATATTCACTTTTTCAAGTTGCTTCCCCATTATCAGCTTTTCCATTTTTTCATGGATCATGAGTATCCCTCATTTAAAGATTATTTTAACATCCTTGGATGGCGTTATTCTGCTTCCGTATGATGCAGACTAGCTCGAATTGCTTAAACAAGTTGCTGACACACTGTCATGATTTTAATGATTTAACTCAATACATAGCATCCGCTTTATCTTCTCAGCACTGTCCATCCCACTCACCTTCTCTCTTACTGTGCTTGGAAAACAAAGTTATGTCGATATCTAACTGCCGGAGCTGCTACATCTCTTGAGACATTTAATCTTCTTTAATAACACACTTATTTCCGCTGGAATTTAAAACAAGCTGAGCTGGACATACTTATGGACATTTTTATTTATACATTTTCATATTTTAATGGATAGCCTTTATTTAATTTCATTTATAGTGCTTATTTTGTTCAGTATGTGTACTCTTGTTTTAGTTTTTACCATTTTATTGATTGGTGTGTTTAGCTGTATTTTATGAATGGAACTTTGGAGTAGTAGTGGCTGCTTTAAAATTTTGTTATATGACTAAATAAACCTTAAACCTTGTATGTAAGGTAAGACCAGATATTTTGGGCAAATCTAACAGGGTTTACCGTGACACGTGCTACGACAACCAATGGCGGGGAGTATTATTTCCCTAAACAAGGCCTTATTTCAGAATTTTTTAAAACTTGTTATATATATATAAAGGTAAATGTTTTACTATATTAATAATTTGGAGTGAATGAGAAAGTGGAAAGGAAAACACAGATGGTCATTCATTAACAAGTATAATTTACCTTCATCTTTTTAAAGTGCATGCAGATAAAGATAAATCTTCTTGACGCTGACCACGCATGATACCTTAAAATGCAGCTACTGCCATCTTGTATTAGGAATTAGTTTAGTTTATTTCAAACATGCATAGTTATAATGTAGTACATCACATATTGTGTGGTTGATTAACAAAATAATTTAGGAGGTTGCCTACAGCCACAGATGTTTTTTTTGACCCAACTCTAATGAGGGACTCCAGCTCACACATCCACCGATTATATTGAAAACTGGATGGTTCATTCAATAGAGGCATTAATTGTTGCATATACTTACGGTGTGTGGTGCGTTCAGGTGACAGTGGACAGTAGAATCATAAGCCTGAACCTGTGGGACACGGCCGGCCAAGAGGAGTATGACCGCCTGCGAACACTGTCCTATCCGCAGACCAACGTCTTCATCATCTGCTTCTCCATCTCAAGCCCCGCCTCCTACGAGAATGTCAAACACAAATGGCATCCTGAGGTCAGGCTGTGTTAGCAAGAGGGGGCGTGTCTGTTTGATGACATAGTGCTGCATTTACTTACATTGTCACGTGTCCACAGGTGTCACACCATTGCCCCGGCGTCCCCATCCTCTTGGTGGGCACCAAGAGCGACCTTCGAAACAACGCCGAGATCCAGAGGAAGCTAAAGGAGCAGAACCAGGCGCCCGTCACTCATCACCAGGGCTCCGCACTCGCCCGGCAGATCCAGGCCGTCCGCTACCTCGAGTGCTCCGCCCTAAACCAGGACGGCATTAAGGACGTGTTCGCCGAGGCCGTGAGGGCCTTTCTCAACCCAGAGCCCGTCGTCGGCAAGAAGCTTTGCGTGCTGCTCTAGGACCAAAGCGCCGACTGGCTCGAATTAGTCTGATTTGAGCTTTAAAGACTTGATTCAATTGTTTAACATTGTGATAATTTGTTTTAAGTTTAAAAAAAAAATGGTATCGACCTTCCTCACCTTAATTAATTGAATTAAAACTGAAAAAGGAGAATGCAAATTGTAACTTCCATAACATATTTGGTAACTAAGCTATTAAAGCAGATAAGGGAAAACCATTTAAAACTAAAATATTTCCATCAATCCATTTTCTACTCCCTGTCCCTTCCGTGGTCTTTCTGGAGCTTATCTCAGCTACATTAGGGCAAAAGGCGGGGTACACCCTGGACAAGTTGCCACCTCATCACAGCGCCAACACAGATAGACAACATTCACACTCACATTCACACACTAGGGCCAATTTAGTGTTGCCAATCCCCAGGTGCATGTATTTGGCGGTGGGAGGAAGCCGGCGTACCCAGAGGGAACCCATGCAGTCACGGGGGAGAACATGCAAACCCCACACAGAAAAATCTGCCCATACAAAAATATTTCATTACACAAAAATAATACAACTTAATAGACTTTATAATATAATTTTAATTAAATGTTATGAGAAAAGAACATCTCAGTAGAAAGTAATCCAATTAGTCGGGAGGGATGATTTGTTTTTGTTTACTGATCAAAAATTATATTCAAAAGTATAGTTATATAGGTTAAATAAAATTGTAAAGAAATGATTCAGATGTAACAATTTCGCTAAGATTTTCTTTCATTGTCCAAAGACGTGAAAGCAGACGGAATGAATCAACAACAACATTTCCTGCAGAGGCCTTGAGGAGGAAACGTCTTTAGAAGCAAATAGGACATGCGGTGGCGTGAATTGTCCACTCCCTCAGGGTGTCGTCTTCTCCCTCACAACGTCTCTTAAAACAGGCTGGAAGTCGCTTCCTCTTCCTGTCTGCCGATTCTCTGGACTTTCTCTCCAGTCGCCGATGAGATGTCAGAGTTAATTTTTTACAGCGCCTAAGAGAATATACCAATGGTGGCCCCTAGGGCCGCTGCTTAGTACATGTAACACATTGAAGGTTGTTTTCATGTTAAATAAATTCTGCACAGGATTTGAAAGTGACTTTTCTTTTTTTGTGAACGTGAAGACATTTGATCATACTGTTTTAATCTTTCCGTCTTTTTTTACATTCACATTCTGTATATTTAAAAAAATTAGGTTCTCCACGTTAAGGACATTTGAATAAACAAGCAGTTCCTCAGTGTTTTTGACTGCTAAAAAATAAAAATATAACCTCTTAACACTTCACAGGCAGTACAAGGGCTGTTGGAATGTTGTAGTTGAGTCCGCACTTCTCTCTCTTTTTTTTTTTTAAAAAGGGTTCACAGTCAAAAACGTGTTTTTAAAAAGAGTCCACTGCCGTTTCAGTATCGTTTGTCTTCAGGCGTTGGGGCCACCATGACCATGTGGTTTCCTAAGTCCCAGTGCACCGTGCCGTGGAAGGCCATGTTGGAGAAGACCACCAGGTACTCGCAGAAAGCAAACAGCGTGTAGACTGGGGATGGCAGAGATGCAGTGTCAATGAAGTGGCGGGGGTTTTGGCTATGGGAGGAGACTTACCGAAACATACAAAGACATACCAGTGCTCTTTTTAAAAATTCTTACAATGCATTGAACATATTAGGAGCGGGGGCGTAGCACCAAATTCTGGGTTCTCACACACAAACCTCCTAAAAGGCCCTCCATTCCACCCGAAACCCAACGTTTCCGCCCCATACAGACACGTGGTATGTTCACATGCACTAAAAGATATGTATGTAATCCTTAATTAGGTTATTGACTTCTTAAAGATAGGATTAATATACCTAGAAAAACACCACTGAATAAATTGGTGTTGTTTGAACGTGCAGCGAACAGACAGCGGGCAATACTGTTTGAAAAAACAAACAAAAAAATAATATTTATAATTATATCATATTTATTTATTTTAATTTTTTTTTTTTTACAAATGCAATATAAAGTGGCCATAATATGAATTTAAATAACCCTGTAAAATGTCATTATTTACTTATTACGATTATACAGTAAGTATGTCAAGTTTCACATTTACCTTTACTTTAGAGCAGAGGTCTTCCAGGCCGAAGACCCCCAAACTAAAGAAGAGACAGAGCGGGGACCCCTGACCTGTACATAGCAAGCGGGAAACTAATGCGCTAAGCGCTGGCTAAAAACTAGTATTGCCAATCGCCAGCAGGCACGAGAGCGCTGATTGCTCGCTATCTTAAATGCTACCATGAATATAATGACATAAGTATTTATATATGTTTTTATTTCAAACCAGTAGGGTGGCCATTCCACAATCAATTATAAACTAATGTATATTTAAAGGTATGTACATTTTGTGGGTGAATTGCAGTGAAAATACAAATAGTTATATTTTAGAAAAACTCAAAATCAACATAAGATTTCACGACATCCTTCCTGTACCTCTGTGGACCCCCTAGGGGTTGTGGAACTCCTGTTGAAGACCTTTGCTTTAGAGCAGGGGTCGACAACAAATACCCAGAATCCTTTGCATCCATGACTATTCCTGATCCCGCGCCCCCAACCCCGCCCACCTCAACCGACGCGAGGGGGGGGCGGGGTTTGGTGCTAGCAAGGTGTATAATATAGTCAGGAAGAATCATGGATGCAAAGGATTCTAGGTTTTTGTTGTGTTGCGTTTATGTTGTGTTACTGTGAGGATGTTCTCCCAAAATGTGTTTGTCATTCTTGTTTGGTGTGGGTTCACAGTGTGGCGCATATTAGTAAGAGTGTTAAAGTTGTTTATATCACAACCTTCAGTGTAACCTGTATCACCCAGTATGCCTTACAATCTCGTACATGTACCTGCGGAAGCCACATACAACATGTTGCTGGACTGGCAACTAATTTGTACATGTTGTAGAAGGTGTCAAAGGCAATGGCTTCATTGCATGCCCTTATTATTGTTATCTGGGTGACCAACAGCAAATGTTCGCGAGAATGGTTGCGGCTCCCATTGTCTTCTTTATTTTGTGAAACTGGTCAAAATGGCTCTTTGAGTGGTAAAGGTTGCCGACCACTGCTTTAGAGTGAAGTAGAGATTATCTGATACACATTGGACCATCATTTATGGATAATATGAATCATAATAATAGGTCATGATTATTATGATAATGTCAGTATTAGAGCATCTCCTGGGAGTTAAGTCTTTCTCTGTCTTTAAAAAACAACTATACTTCTATTTTTAACTTTAATCAAGGGTCCTTGAACAATGTGCAATGAGGTGCAAAAGGGAAATGTGTACATAACTTTCCCCTATGATGCCACAGTTATATTTATATTTTACCTTTCTTCTATCACCTTATATTTGTTCCAAAATACTGGTGGTGTGTGTGAATGTATAAAAGTGAGCTTTGATGACGTTATGACATTGGAGTTGAGTCAGGTGTTTTACGTTAGGTTTGCCGCTATTCAAGTGTAACAAACCATTTGCATTTTTATATGTAGGTATAGTTTTAGATATTTGATTCAAGCGACCTTATTATGGAACTTTCACGGCTACATTAATTTTATATGAATATTTATGACGTTTTCTTAATAACTTACATATTTTAATGGCAGAAAAAAAACCTTCAAACTTTACCCAAGTGCAGGGGCCTTGTTACAACATAATCACTTAGATCATGTACAGTTAATCTCTCACTAAAGATAAGGAACTGGACTGTACAGTTGCTGTTGCTTTTTAAGGTTTCTGATCAGCTGGAGCAGCACTTGAATATAAAGGACTTATAGTTAACTGTAGAATTGTTTTTACCCAAAAGTGAGGAAGATATGTCTTTCTGTCAAGCCGTAGCTACATATTTGTATGGACTTGGCCAAAACACAATGTTCTCACCTCCGGTCTCGCAGTGCTTATTGTGGCGTCTGAAGAAATACGCAGCCGCCACACAGCAGCTTATGTTGAACAGGAACAGGCGCAGCTTCCACTTGTACGAAGTCGCCTCCTGACATGAAAACAAAGTGTTCCATCATTATCCAAGTGAAAATAAAGCAAACTGCTTCTTTTCTGTGACATAATGTTTAGTAATCAAGTACTGAATCACAATAGTAGTCATCCAACGGGCATTTGAATCTAACAATGAGATGACATTACCTCGGGGTTTACATAGTGCTTCTTGATGACATGCCACAGTCGGCATGTTATGAGCATGTGAAGCAGTGAACTCACAATGAAAACGAAGAAGGCATATTTGTGAACAGCTGCAAAAGAAAAATAAAACAAAGCAATCAGTGGCAATAGATAAACATGTTTAAATCAGTGCAGAAACTATGCATGGGCTTAATATTATCATTACATACATACATACATACATTATTATGCAGTATACAGGTACATCCCTATTTGAGTGCACTACTTGGTTACAACCAGTAGGCACCCTTTTCATTTAGTCTTGATTGGTTTGTGGTTAAAAGAACAACACTAATGTTACAGTGTTCAATTCAAATATGCAAACTACGGGATAAGAAAGTGTATTTTACTCACTGTAGTCTTCTGTGGATGCCACGTACGTGAGCAGCAGCAAGGCCGAGTTTTCAGTGAGGTTGCATAAAAACGCCAGCCCACTCAGGATCAGCTCAGGAAGCTTTTCGGCGAAGCGGCTCCGGTAGAAGCGGAAATAGGAGGCGGCCATCAGGTATCGGGGCGCAGAGTGCAAACCTATGCAGCAGCGCCAGATGTAGCGTTCTGGTATGCGGCTGATAGCGCCACTGATGGACGGGAGGTAGTTGGACACCTGGCGGGAAAAGACGAGACGCTCAGGTAGTGCACACAGTACGAAACACGACGCTTGTTAACGGTTTAAACTAAACTCACATGGCAGTGTGTGTATATGGCATCTTCAAAATGGTACACCAAAGAAATAAAGAGGGAGACAACAAGTCCAGTAATAGGAAGCACAAGTGTCCCGATGGTAAAGGAGGTGTAGGGGAGCCGGATAAGGGGCCGGTCCCGGTCCAGGCTTACGTACGGGCCCTGAAGCATCCTGAATCATTGGATATAAGGAGAAATTATTAGACATCCTTTGTCGGTGACTCTGCTATAATTAGACAATTTCTATATTCGTATTATCTGAATGGCCACTTATTAGTTACATTTTGACAATTAAATGAATTTTAATTCACCAGTTTTTTAGGGAAATAAAGTACATGTTAGGTTAACTCAAAGAAGTGGACAAATACAGAAGATTACATCTTCTCAACTGCAGAACAATTAAAAAGACACAACACAAAAACTATTTGCAGTCAGGAAAGTAGTAATGGCATCAACAATCAATAAATTCAGCAATACATTAATTTATTGATCATTTACCAAAATGCGATTGCTGAATGTGTAGCTAGAAATCACTCATACATTGTACATACCTTATTTAATTGACTTATTCACCAATCATTATATTATCTCTTTAATATCATATCTAGTCATTTGTTCACATTGTTCATTTTGTCTTCAACACAGGAAGTATAGCATATCATATGAATCTACGTTGACAGTAACAGAACAAATATTAGTCTATCAATGGCGATAACCCAATCACGTGACATCACATTCTGTGACGTTTACCTGCTAACGGCGACCCGAAATGATGCAAATATCGCCCTAAAAGACGGCAAACACTCACCTTTACTGCTCTCTCGGCTTGCTATCCCAGTGCATTCTTTAAACCTGTGATATAATCTATTTAGCTACATAGCTAGCTAAACTACATACGGGCAAGCAACGACACGAAATGCAGATTATAACCAGTTAGACGGTTTAAAAGTAATCTTTGGACTTCCTAGCAACCAGTCGGATTAGTTTTGTGTCAATGACACGCTAAAAAGTCACTCTTTTTCGTTTTTTTTTGTGTGGCATATCTACTACGGACTGTAAAACTTCACAATAGCAATCGATGTCTATTTCGGGGGCAGCTTCCGACTTGGAACTTCAAAATAAAAGCATATGTGTGCCTTCTACGGAAGTGAATTAGAGCAGGGGTCACCAACGCGGTGCCCGCGGGCACCAGGTCGCCCGTAAGGACCAGATGAGTCGCCCGCTGGCCGGTTCTAAAAATAGCTCAAATAGCAGCACTTACCAGTGAGCTGCCTCTATTTTTTTAAATTGTATTTTATTTACTAGCAAGCTGGTCTCGCTTTGCTCGACATTTTTAATTGCAAGAGAGACAAAACTCAAATACAATTTGAAAATCCAAGAAAAATATTATAAAGACTTGGTCTTCACTCGTTTAAATAAATTCATTTATTTTTTTACTTTGCTTCTTATAACTTTCAGAGAGACAATTTTAGAGAAAAAGTACAACCTTAAAAATTATTTTAGGATTTTTAAACACATATATTCCTTTACCTTTTAAATTCCTTCCTCTTCTTTCCTGAAAATTTCAATCAATGTTCAAGTAATTTTTTTTTTATTGTAAAGAATAATAAATACATTTGAATTTAATTCTTCATTTAAGCTTCTGTTTTTTCGACGAGGAATATTTGTGAAAGATTTCTTCAAACTTATTATGATTAAAATTCCCAAAAAATATTTGTCTTTGTTAGAAATATAGCTTGGTCCAATTTGTTATATATTCTAACAAAGTGCAGATTGGATTTTAACCTATTTAAAACATGTCATCAAAATTCTAAAATTAATCTTAATCAGGAAAAATTACTAATGATGTTCCATAATTTTTTTTTTAATTTTTTCAAAAAGATTCGAATTAGCTAGTTTTTCTCTTATTTTTTCGGTTGAATTTTGAATTTTAAAGAGTCAAAATATATTTATAAAAATATTTATCTGTTTCTATTGATATTTATTGTGAGAAATCATTAAGATGATCAGTGTTTCCACAAAGATAAATATCATTAATCATTGATAATAACATAGAGAAAAAGGTAAATTGAGCAAATTGGCTATATCTGGCAATTTATTTAAGTGTGTATCAAACTGGTAGCCAGGGGCGCCGAAAAGGGGGGTAAAGAAGACGGATTCTAGGGGCCCATGATGGAGGGGGGCCCAGAGAGGCCCCTAATGATGATGAAATTATATGAACTCATGTGTTGGGGGCCCTGTAAAGATTATTTTCATGGGGCCCACAATCCCTAGCGGCGCCCCTGCTGGTAGCCCTACGCATTAATCAGTACCCAAGAAGTAGCTCGGTTTCAAAAAGGTTGGTGACCCCTGAATTAGAGGATGCTCATAATCATCTGTCTTCACCTTTATGATGTATCTCTACGACCATATGTTTTAGTTATATGTTCTGTGTCTTGTCTGTTTCATTCTAATACCACTTTTTCCACATCACAAGGCTTTAGTTCAGCTTTTTTCGTTTCAGCTTTCGTTACAACACAAAATCATTTCTAAGTGCATTCTGGGTCTGTCATGTTAAAATGCCTTTCAGTGCGTCGTCAAGAGATAAAACAGTGAAGTGAAAGAGGGGACATTCGGGGCGAATAATGGACTAGTTTGTGCATCTGCGACGTCGCCACACAGCCAGCCATTGAGTGCATGTGTGTGTGTGTGTGCGTGCGTGTGAGAGTGTATAAGTGTGTGTGCCTGTGAAAACACAAAGTCCTTTTGTACGCCGGATTTCCTCCTATCACTTTAGTTAATTAATTTCTGTCAGCAACTGCAGTATTATTTCTCTATAGATTTTAGACTGTGAACAACAGAAAATATCATGTAAAACAAAGTAAATTAAAAGTGCAAAACAAACAATGAGGCAGAAACCAAACACAATGACATATATATATTACTAAAATTAACATCTTTGTCTCCATACATCATAATATGAAAAAGACTCAAGTAAAATAATTCACTGGAAAATGGGATTAATATTGTATGTATTTTTTTGTATAGAATCTACAAAAAAGTGAAGGCATGCTGTATCATACATTTCATTTCAGCTCAACATAAGCATATTTGGCACATTATTAATTGACATAAAGCCATTAGGGTGACAAACACACAGCCGACATTCAGAATGGAATCAATGAAGTCTTTATTATTGTCTGTCACACACACACACACACACACACACACACACACACACACACACACACACACACACACACACACACACACACACACACACGCACACACACACGGAGCGCGGGCCAGTGTGCGTCGGTGTGTGTCGGCGTGCGTCATTTATGACCACACACACATCAGGATGGCCTCGACGTTGCCTCGCTGCCATCGTACCCCTCAGACCTTCGCCGCCATGTTCCTCCTCCTGTCAGGTGAGACGCCGACTGATGACATCACTATGTACTCAAAGTCGACATGTAAACCTACTGTACATTGGCATGCACTATTTTGGTAAACTTTGCGGCCTGGTCAGGTAGCCGTTTGGTTCCGGCCTCCTGTTTCAGAGTGACAGAAGGGGGCGTGGCTTCCCTGTCCTGCGAGTACTCGGTGCAGCGTTTTGGCTTGAGTCGGGTCTGCTGGGGTCGCGGCTGCGGGACCCTGTGGTGCAGCAACATCCTCATTCAGACGGATGAAAACGGCGTCATCTCTAAGGTCAGCGATTCTGCAAAAAAAAAAAATTAAAACTCAAATTTCCATTACGCACGCTTGTTGCTAGGCAGAATTTGTGGGGCACAGTCATTGGTGCCCTATACTGTAGGCCAATTTAAAGAAAATGTCTTGTAAAGCAAAGACCAAAAAGAAACAGGAGGTAACAAAAATACCCACAACAATTATTGACTCTGTATTAAATATAAAATTATTTTCTTGTAAAAGACGGCGTAAATGGTATGAAAGAGGCTTGACTTTGACTCGTGCAGACGGAAGACCGGTACCGATTGACAGGAGACGTCCTGGAGGGACAGATGGACTTGGACATCCTTGACGTGCGACGGACCGACAGCGGGCCATACTGCTGCAGGGTGGACATCGACGGACTGTTTAATGACAAGAAGGTGATCATGAACCTGCGAGTGGTCAAAAGTGAGTATTTTCTTTGCCAATAGAAAACACTGCAAACACTCAGATTGTTAACGCTTTTTTTGGGGGGGGGGGTTGTCGGTCAGCTTCAATCAACAGCCCGATGACAACTTCGCCAACAACAACCATAGCGACGACAACAACTCAACTCCCTGAGGCGACGACTTGGAGAGGTGTGTCATTTCCTGACAACTATTTTGCTCTATACTATGTTAAAAACTATAACGGGACTGTCAGGGAACCTTGGGGGACGCCAGTGTGATTTGAGTAATCCATGGGGCTCAGAATTTCTATCCAGTTAGGTGTTTTTCTTATACGTTTAATAATACCTCGTTTTCTTTTGGAATCCGTCCCAAAGGTTAGACAAACTGTAACAAAACCCTAAGAATACAGTGGGGCAAAAAAGTATTTAGTCAGCCACCAATTGTGCAAGTTCTCCCACTTAGAATGATGACAGAGGTCTTTAATTTTCATCATAGGTACACTCAAACTGTGAGAGACAGAATGTGAAAAAAAATCCAGGAATTCACATTGTAGGAATTTTAAAGAATTTATTTGTAAATTATGGTGGAAAATAAGTATTTGGTCAACCATTCAAAGCTCTCACTGATGGAAGGAGGTTTTGGCTCAAAATCTCACAATACATGGCCCATTCATTCTTTCCTTAACACGGATCAATCGTCTGGTCCCCTTAGCAGAAAAACAGCCCCAAAGCATGATGTTTCCACCCCCATGCTTCACAGTACTTATGGTGTTCTTGGGATCCAACTCAGTATTCTTCTTCCTCCAAACATGACGAGTTGAGTTTATACGAAAAAGTTCTATTTTGGTTTCATCTGACCACATGACATTCTCCCAATCCTCTGCTGTATCATCCATGCATCCATTTTGGTATAAACTCAACTCCTTGTGTTTGGAGGAAGACGAATACTGAGTTGCATCCCAAGAACACCACACCTACTGTGAAGCATGGTGGTGGAAACATCATGCTTGGAGGCTGTGTTTCTGCTAAGGGGACAGGACGATTGATCCGTGTTAAGGAAAGAATGAATGGGGCCATGTATCATCAGATTTTGAGCCAAAACCTCCTTCCATCAGTGAGAGCTTTGAATGGTTGACCAAATACTTATTTTCCACCATAATTTACAAATAAATTCTTTAAAATTCCTACAATGTGAATTCCTGGATTTTTTTTCCACATTCTGTCTCTTACAGTTGAAGTGTACCTATGATGAAAATTACAGACCTCTGTCATCATTTTAAGTGGGAGAACTTGCACAATCGGTGGCTGACTAAATACTTTTTTGCCCCACTGTACATGTCAATCCAATTCATCTTTCAAAACATCAACACAAACATTTTTTTTGAAGAGAATCATTTTGTTTAACATGCAGAAAACAATGTAAAATACATTAATTCTGGCGACTGAGCTTCCAGTTTTTACTGTAAAATCTATGGTCAGTGTTTGTACAGTGCATTACTGTTAATGGAAAACAGAACAATACCAATGTTGTTTTTAAGGTAACATTCTGACAACAGAGCTGACAATTTTCAAATCTACTGATTTCTTTTTTTTTTTTTAACAGTGCATTTCTGTTAATTGAATTAATTTGCCAATGTTACTTTTATGGTAAAATTATGGAGACTGAGCTACTAGTTTTTTTAATTGTAAAACTTTATTTACAGTGCATTACTGTAAATGGAAAAACTGTACCACTGTTCTCTCTACTGCAAAAGTCTAGTGAATGAGCTGGTAAGTTTAAAAACAACTCAGATCTACAGTTGTCTTTACAGTGTATTACTGTAAAAGTTAAACCAGTAGGACTAATATTTTTACCGTAAAATGTTGCTGACAATATCTTATCGTAAAATCTACTGACTTGCATGTAAATGGAAAAAACAGAACAGTACCACTGTCAATTTTATGCTAAAATTATGGAGACTGAACTGCCTTTTTTTTTTAAACAGTAAAATCTACTAACTTAGTTTTACAGTGCATTAATGTAAATGTAAAAACGTTACCACTGTTATTTTTATGGTAACATTATGAGCGGGCAATTTATAACCATAAAATGTAATGACTTTTTTTATTTTTTTTATACAGTGGATTACCGTAATTTTAGCTGAGATAGGCACCAGCGCCCCCCGCGACCCCAAAGGGAATAAGCAGTAGAAAAGGGATGGATGAATGGATTACTGTAAATGGAAAAACCAGTACCACTGGTATTTTTTACCGTAAAATTCTAGTGACTGAGCCGACAGTTTTTCTCCCCTCAAATCCACAGTTGTAGCTTTTACAGTGCAGTACTGTGAATGTAAAAATGGTACCACTGTTATTTTTATATTAAAATTCTGGTGACTGAGCTGACAATTTTGTCCATAAAACATGCTATGGTTGTCTTACAGTGCATTACCGTAAATGGAAAATGGTACTACTGTTATTTTTACTGTGACATTTTGGCAAATAATCTGCCATTTTTCCTCCGTAAAATCTACTGACTTTATCTTTTTTTTGCACTTTATTTTCAATGATAATGTAAAAATTAAAACATATGATGACATCTTACCAAAGACATGTGTATAAGATTTTGTGCTATTGGATAGGTTGATTGGCAAAACTAAATTGGCCCTAGTGTGTGAATGTGAGTGTGAATGTTGTCTGTCTATCTGTGTTGGCCCTGCGATGAGGTGGCGACTTGTCCAGGGTGTACCCCGCCTTCCGCCCGATTGTAGCTGAGATAGGCACCATCGCCCCCCTCGACCACAAAGGGATAAGCGGTAAAAAATGGATGGATGGATGGATGGAAGAAAAATATCATAGTTAGCTGTATATACAGGTCACCAGGTTCAAATGTGGAACTATTTACTGAGTGGGCTGAAAAAACTTTCTCAGAAATAGTTAATAAAACAATATTTATTTGTGGGGATTATAATATTGATCTCATGAATCCAAATAACCACATAGCAACAGAAAACTATATTAACAGGATGCACAGTATGAGTTTATACCCAACCATTACAAGACCGACTAGCATAACATCGCACAATGCAACCCTCATCGATAACATCTTCACAAATAATATGCAGTATTCAAACATCAGTGGAGGAATGGTCTGTGACATAACCGATCATCTGCCTGTATTCACAGTGCATAATGATGAGACCAGTACAGACCTGAATTCACAGCAAAAATATACTAACAAACGAGTTAAAACAGAAGACTCTTTCAATCTATTAAATCAGGACCTAACAATGCAAAACTGGGATTGCGTGCACAACAAAAAGGATGTGGATAGTGCCTTTGAATCATTTATAGATATATTTAATTCAATATATAACCAAAAATGTCCAATAAAAAAAATTAGAAACAACAACAACACTTTAAAGTGCCCATGGTTAACCAAGGGTTTACAAAACTCTTGTAAAAAGAAAAACACATTATATAGACAAATCATCAAATTAAGTAATGTAAAACCTGGCTCAAAAAATTAATATACAAAGAAACTGATTGAAGAGTCTGAACATAGATATAAAACATATAAAAATAAATTGACTGATATAATAAGGACTATTAAGGAATTATATTATACCAATCTATTACATAGGAATAAGAACAACACTAAGGAGGTGTGGGGAATACTTAACACTATAATTAAAGGCAAATCAAAAAATAACTCGTATCCTAGCTATTTGACTGATAACAACCAAGATAATTATAATATGAATAATGTTGTGGAGAGTTTTAACAGTTTCTTTGTAAATGTCGGATCAGAATAGGCAGCCAAAATCCCTGATTATAGCAGCAATGAAATGGAGTCACTGATTGAAATGAATCCAATGAGTATGTTTCTGTTGGGAGTAAATGAAGAGGAAATAACAGATGTTGTTAATAATTGCAAAAATAAAACAACTACTGATTGTTTTGACATAGATATGACACTTGTGAAAAAAAACATACATTCCATCACCAAACCACTAACTTATACATTTAACCTGTCCTTCCAAACAGGACAATTTCCTAATAAAATGAAAATGGCAAAGGTAATACCAATATATAAAAATGGGAACAAACACATTTTCACAAACTATCGACCCGTCTCTTTGCTCCCGCAGTTTTCCAAAATCTTACAGAAATTATATAACACTAGATTAGAGAAATTAATAGATAAACATAAGATAATTAATGAAAGTCAATACGGTTTAGGACAGCAAGGTCAACATCTATGGCAATAATTGATGCAGTAGAAGAGATAACCAATAGCTTGGATAGCAGAGGTGGGACCAAGTCATTGTTTTGCAAGTCACAAGTAAGTCTCAAGTCTTTGCCCTCGAGTCTCGAGTCAAGTCCCAAGTCAAGACAGGCAAGTCCCGAGTCAAGTCCAAAGTCAAGATTGGAAAGTCTCAAGTCAAGTTCCAAGTCCTGCATTTTGAGTTTCGAGTCCTTTCAAGTCCTTTTAACCACAGACTAATACATTTACACAGATTGTGTATGCTTTTAAAACGCTGTATGTATTTACAGTATAATTTTAAAAAAAAGTGCGACATTGCACTTCATAATAGCACTATTAACCAGTTATTTTAAACATTTAACTCATTCCTTTACAGAATGAACACATTTGAAAAAACAAGTGCAACTGTACTTATTTGCACAAAAGTGTTAACATTGTATTTCCATGGCATATAGCATTGGAACTAGTTCCATAGCAGTTTCTATCCTGTTCTTACCTCATCTCATTGATCTCATCTCATACTGTATGTGTGTTGATTTTGTGCGTACACATGAAAAATATAAATACATAAAAATAACAAGGAACAGAGTATTACTTTTTAGAATTCACAGCCCTATGGAAAATTAACCAGCCGCCACTGATTATGATGCGTTCTCATTTTAGGCAAGGTATAAGACAATACTTTAACAGTATAACTGTAACCAGGAATACATTTTCAAGTAACAATATTCAAATACTAACATTGTTGGGTAAGACAGAATGTGCTTTTATTCTGAATCCAGTGAAACTGATTGGTGGTTTTAGCTGACATATAGACTTTCAGGTGTTTATGTTTAACTTGGCAGACACTTTTATCCAAAGCAACATACATGAAAAATACATATAAAACCATCACTGTAAACATGATCATTTAAGGGAAGAATGTAATACAAAATATTAATATAAAGTGTCAAGACCGAATAAACCGTCTGCTGTTGCAGCAACAGAAATACAGTCTATAATATATATAGATATCTAATGTATTCATTCATTGTTTATGTAGGATATATGCATGTATATATAACCTAATCATATTGTTTCTTCATCTTAAAAATAGCTGACCGTTTTCCCCCCCTTTTTGGGATTATTATTCCCAGTTTTGATCTTGGACGTCTGCTCATTTATAATGTAACCGAGGGTTTATATAAGTCGCCTAAACTGTATCACACTACAAAATAACAAACACGGAGGCTCCAGTTTCACACGAGGACCACTTTATTTATGTTCCTTTCAAAAACCTCCGCTCCACTCCAAGATGACATCATTTCCGATCTATCTCCCTTCAAAATAAGAGCTCAAGGTATATACTGTATAACAGGAACTAAACATAACAAAGAGGCAAACCATAAAAATAGGTTACAATAGCATATATGAATATTCTATTACTGTTAAGCAAAGTATGAACACGCCAAAAATGTGTATTTTATCATAGTTACACGTATGACAAAAAAGCGCGTGAATATCGTGAGGTAAAATGAATTAAATGTGCTGACAGTTCATTGGTCCTGCCAAATGAATTGCACTGAGTAGAACGGATCACCACTCCAATATGGCGGCCGCGCGTCTCGTCTCGTCAGTGACAATAGGCAGTAGCGCTCGATGCTTCGTCTACTTATAAGATGTCTATGGTTCTAACGTTAGCACTTGTGAGTTTACAGCCTCACTGATTCAATTAAACAGCAAATAAAAGTTACGTTACTGAGCCAATAAATGTTAACTTACATTCAAAACTTACCCTTCTTTGTGCATCTTCAAATGTCGAACGAAGTTGGTGCGTTTCCGTCTGTAATCTTCGAACGAACTGCATGTTTTGCATACTGGAATTCGTTTTTTGTTGACCAAGTCGTAGTTTTAATACCCTAACGAAACCATTTTTGGCATCATTTTTCCTCATTGGCGTGTTGTATGAGAGCTCTTCTTCGTTGGTTTTTATGCAATTTGATTGGCTGGGTGCTGTGTGACGAAAATAACGTGAATGTAATTTGATTGGCTGTTGTACTGACAGGTAGCGCACACACTGTCATCGCACACACGTTGACACACACGGACAGATACGGAGTGCTCCTGAATAACTTTTTAATCGTTGGGTTTTGGGGAAAGTAGCAAGTCATGTCAAGTCAAAAGGCTCAAGTCCAAGTCAAGTCACAGGTCATTGATGTTAAAGTATAAGCCGAGTTGCAAGTCTTTTTACATTTTGTCAAGTCGAGTCTAAAGTCATCAAATTCATGACTCGAGTCTGACTCGAGTCCAAGTCATGTGACTCGAGTCCACACCTCTGTTAGATAGTAAGAAATATGCAGATGGAATTTACATGGATCTGAGTAAAGCATTTGACACCAGTAATCATCAAATATTACTGAAAAAATTATACAGATATGAAATAAGGGGAGTAGCTTTGACTTGGATAAGGAGCTATTTAACACAAAGACAGCAGTTTGTGAAGATGGGCGAGTTTACATCTGGGCATTTGGACATTGCTTGTGGGGTTCCACAGGGATCCGTTCTTGGTCCCAAGTTATTTAACTTATATATTAATGACATATTTACAGTATCAAATGTATTAATATTAGTCATATTCGCAGACGACACTAATATTTTCTATTCTAACGATAATTATACAAATTTTGTATCCACCCTAAATAATGAACTTGCAAAATTAAAAACATGGTTAGATATAAACAAATTATCCCTTAATTTAAAGAAAACAAAAGTTATGTAATTCGGCTATTCCAATCCAGGACCAGCAATAAATATAGATGGCGTGATTCTAGAAACGGTGTCAGAAATTAAATTCTTAGGAGTCACTATTGATAATAAATTAAGCTGGATACCACACATAAGACATCCATCCATCCATCCATTTTCTACCGCTTATTCCCTTTCGGGGTCGCGGGGAGCGCTGGCGCCTATCTCAGCTACAATCGGGCGGAAGGCAGGGTACACCCTGGACAAGTCGCCACTTCATCGCAGGGCCAACACAGATAGACAGACAACATTCACACTCACGTTCACACACTAGGGCCAATTTAGTGTTGCCAATCAACCTATCCCCAGGTGCATGTCTTTGGAAGTGGGAGGAAGCCGGAGTACCCGGAGGGAACCCACGCATTCACGGGGAGAACATGCAAACTCCACACAGAAAGATCCCTAGCCTGGATTTGAACCCAGGACTGCAGGAACTTCGTATTGTGAGGCAGACGCACTAACCCCTCTGCCACCGTGAAGCCCTATCTCTATTATCAATAAATCCAAATTCTTCTTAAATTACACAGCTCTGCATTTATTATATTGTTCATTGGTCTTGCCATATCTAAATTACTGCATAGAAATCTGGGGCAACAACTACAAAAGTTCACTACATCCCCTGGTTACACTCCAAAAACGTGCAATAAGAATTCTACACAAGGTGGGATATTGTGACCACACAAATATTTTATTTTTACAATCTAAATCATTAAAACTGCCTGATCTAGTTGATTTTAATACAGCTCAATTACTATTTAAAGCAAACAAAAAGGTTCTACCTGCCAATATTCAAATACATTTCAAACACAGAGAAGGAGTTCATAATCTAAGGGGGTGTAGTATCTTTACTATTCCAACAGTAAGAACTACAAGGAAAAGTTTGTGTGTGTCTGTGCGTGGAGTGAAACTTTGGAACGGATTGGATGTGGGGCTCAAGCAATGTCCAAATGTCCATCAGTTCAAAACAAGATACAAAAATATGGTATGGGCAATGTATATGAATGTGAACATGGATGCCTAAGTGTTAAACTCCATCACTGGCTAATAATGATTATTATTATTGTTGTTGTTGTTATTATCATCGTCATCATCATCTTCATTATTTTATATGTATTATTGTCATCATTTATTGTCATTGCTATTGCTATTGTTCATATTGTTATTATTATTGTTATCATTATCGTTATTATTATTGTTTAGTCATTGTTGATATTATCATTATTAGTATTACTTCTATGACATCACCCAACTAGTTAAACTATATTAATTAGTATCAATAAGAGGAATACATTGAATTGTGTGTGTGTGTGTGTGTGTGTGTGTGTGTGTGTGTGTGTGTGTGTGTGTGTGTGTGTGTGTGTGTGTGTGTGTACAAACAATCCTATATGCAGTTTGAGTAATACTAATATTCTGCAAATGTAAAAACAAATATGAATTCTGACTAAAGAATTGGTGCCGATGGAAACTAAGAAACGGGATTTGGGTACACTATCTGGAGTACAGGGCAGGCGAGTGGGGGATCTTATGTTCGTGGATAACTCCTCTGGCAGGGGGCTCCCCTCGTCTCTTTTAATGCACAGCATAGGACACATAGCAAGAGTGGTCCTCAGGTCCTGTTGATCAGGGGCAGTAGCTCCACAGCCACAGATCCACTTTTAACCACTAATATCACAGTCAAAATGAAAGCTTGTTCCCATAGGCACCATAAACTGTTAATAATGTTTAGACAAAAGTGTATATTATATATACTATTATATATATAGTATTTATATAGGTGTGTGTGTGTGTGTGTGTGTGTGTGTGTGTGTGTGTGTGCGTGTGTGTGTGTGTGTGTGCGTGTGTGTGTGTGTGTGTGTGTGTGTGTGTGTGTGTGTGTATATAATGGACATATGTGTATTTTGGGTATATGCGTTTGTGTATGTATGTGATTATGTGTGTATGTGTATGTATGTATGTGTATATATCTATATATATATATATATATGTATATGTGTGTATATATATATATATATCTATAAATTGTATATATGTGTGTGTATATATGTGTGTGTACATATGTATATATGTAAGTGTGTGTGAATTTAAATGTATTATATATAGATAATATATAGCATCTACGCAGCAACCACTGAACTGAATTATATTATATATATTATTATATTATATATTGTAAATATATATTGTATATGTATAGGGGTGGGACCTAATAAGTTTACTTCTTCCCACTCCCTTTTGAGCCAATCTTGACATCTACAAAAGATTAGTCACATGTAATGTTTTCAATGTAAGTGTAAAAATAATGTATTTTTATATTTCTTTTGTATTTTATGTCATTCTCTTGTTTTGTTTGCATGGCTCAAAATAAACCATTCATTCATTCATATTTGTCATTTAAAAAAACAAAAAACCTTTCCTTTCTTATATCCTTGGGCTGGTAGAAACCAGAAAAACGCTACAGTCGCCTCAGCTGGACCTTCTAAAGAGGAACAATGCAACAATGCTGCATTCCACCACCATCACTGTGAGCAACCACCTTACCTGAATTGTAAAGCCATAATTTCTGTAACTATATTGTCAGATTTTTATGCTGTTTCTTTAGGTGGTCAACCTGCCAGCGTCACTCTCCCTTCAAATCAATGTTCCCGTCCTCTCTCTGTCCCTCACTGTGCTCATCATGCTGGCAGCGTTTTTGCTCTCTGTGGCCTTCAAGCGTACGTATGAATGTAAACAAGAAGTCTGCCGTCATGCACAAAGTTATGATTCTTTCATACCCTATTTCTGATGCAGGTGGGTTACACAGACCAGGTTTAAGGAGCAGCTGGTGAGTAATTCCTCTTTGTTAAGCTCATTCTAGTGTACTTTATATCAGGGCTGAAAGAAGGTTTAGCACATGAAAACTACAAAGTACCTCCAACATAGAATGCCCCAAAAGTGGTAAAATTTAGATTTCACAACAAATTCCCCAACTTGCCTCTGTTGAATTCTTGACACTGATAATTCCAGGGTTTCTGAGTGCATCTTGCTCACAGTTGAGAGTTGATTGGTGCATAATGAAGAAGTGCTGTTTTGATGTTGTCATTGATATAACTAGTCAACTCCTCTTTGGCTACCATTTCAGCAGGGGCCCCTTTCAAATTTTAAGCAATACAATGCGATGTCTAGTAAAAATAAATCATAACTTTCTGGTTTCTCAATTGATTTTTCATGCAGTTTACATTATTGTCAGCTTCTTTTTTTTCGTTCTTGTTACTATTGTTCACGTCAGCACCAGTAAAATTATTCGTACCCATCCGTATGTGTGACGATAGCTAGCTAGCAATAGTAAAGGTGTCCCAATACAACTTTTTCCACTTTTTATATGATACTGATATTGGAGCCTTGTGTATTGGCGATATTGATCCGATGCGATATCAGCACAACTCATACATAAATGTCATTTTTTGTAGTGTAGAATGTCAGAAAAAGCTTAATTAAGTGTAATTACTTAAACAGAGTAGGTATGAAACACACTAATCTATTGACTATTACCCGTTTGGAATGAACTTACGCTGTCTTTAAGTTGAAGTGGAGTAGTATTTTTTTTTTGTCAACACCTAGTGGCCACAATAATTCATTGAGTTAGGGCCATGATGCAGTGAGTTGAATGATGCGGACACGTTTGTTATTGCAGTGTTTTTCAACCACTGTGCATGCCGTGAGATACGATCTGGTGTGCCATGGGAGATGATCTAATTTCACCTATTTGGGGTAAAAAATGTTTTTTGCAAACCAGTAACTGTAATCTGCAAATTATGTGTTGTTGTTGAGTGTCGGTGCTGTCTAGAGTAACCGTGTAATACTCTTCCATATCAGTAGGTGGCAGCCGGTAGCTAATTGCTTTGTAGATGTTGGAAACAGGAGGAGGCAGTGTGCAGGTAAAAAAGGTATTTAATGCTTAAACAAAAAAATAAACAAAAGGTGAGTGCCCCTATGAAAGGCATTGAAGCTTAGGGAAGGCTATGCGGAACAAAACTAAAACTGTACTACAGAGTAAACAAAACCGGGGGGGGGACGGGGGGGTCCCTTTTTTTCTTTTTTTCTTTTTTTGGTTATGAAAAAGGGACTTTATTGTCATGAAAAAGGAAGTTTTTTTGTGGTTGGTTGATGCATTAATTGTAAGTGTATATTGTGTTTTTTATGTTGATTTAATAAATTAAAAAAAAAATATATATATATATATATATATATATATTTTTTTTTTTTTTTTTTTTTTTTATTTTTTTTAATAAAAATGAATACAAAATTCTTCTGCGGCCCCGTACCAATCGGGCCACGGCCCGGTGGTTGGGGACCACTGTATTAGAGGACATTTTGTCTAGCTTGTGTGTTTTTTTGTGCTTGGCTGTTGTGTAGATGCTAGCTCTTCGTAGCCTACAGCCTACCGAGTCTACCTTTTATAAATTACTTCACAAAAACACAATTAAAAGCCAACTTTGTGTGCTTATTGGAGGACATTTTGTCTAGCTTGTGTGCTATTATGTGCTTAGCTGTTGTGTAGCTGCTAGCTTATACTAGCCTATAGCAGAGCCCACCGTGTTTACCTTTTGTAAATGACTTCGCTAAAACACAAAAAAAGACGACCCTTGTGTGTTTATTAGAGAACATTTTGTCTGGCTTGTGTGCTATTGTGTGCTTAGCTGGTGTGTAGATGCTAGCTCTTCATAGTCTATAGCAGTGGTTCTCAACCTTTTTTTAGTGATGTACCTCATGAGAAGATCTTTTTAATTCAGGTACCCCCTAATCGGAGCAAAGCATTTTTGGTTGAAAAAAAATAGATAAAGAAGTAAAATACAGCACTTTGTCATCAGTTTCTGATTTATTAAATTAAAATATTGCTAATTTGTAGTGGTCTTTCTTGAACTGTTTGGAAAAAAATATATGAAAATAACTAAAAACTTGTTGAAAAATAAACAAGTGATTCAATTATAAATAAAGATTTCTACACATAGAAGTAATCATCGACTTAAAGTGCCATCTTTGGGGATTGTAATAGAGATCCATCTAGACATCTGGATTCTAAACATTTCTTCACAAAAAAAGAAATCTTTAACATCAATATTTATGGAACATGTCCACAAAAAATCTAGCTGTCAACACTGAATATTGCATTGATGCATTTATTTTCAGTTTATGAACTTACATTCATATTTTGTTGAAGTATTATTCAATAAACATATTTATAAAGGATTTTTGAATTGTCGCTATTTTTAGAATATTTAAAAAAAATCTCACGTACCCCTTGGCATACCTTCAAGTACCCCCAGGGGTACGCGTACCCCCATTTGAGAACCACTGGTCTATAGCCTACCAATTCAACCTTTTGTAAACTTCATTAAAATACAAGAAAATACCAACCTTGTTTGTTTATCGTAAGACATTTAACTGCGTTCCACAAGAAAACTGCCTTACATCGAAGCGATTATATCTGAGATTTTACATGCAAGCCGATATCATTCAATACTTCCTAATACTGATATCCGAATTCAATATCGTATTGGGACACCCCTAATTCTTATTCTTTTCACCAGTATTTCACATTCTGATACTGTCCAGTGTTACTATCCCAATACTGATATTAACTGATGTCCATCCATCCATTTTTCTACCGTTTATTCCCTTTGGGGTTGCGGGGGTCGCTGGAGACTATCTCAGCTACAATCGGGCGGAAGGCGGCGTACACCCTGGACAAGTCGCCACCTCATCGCAGGGTCATCACAGATCGACAGACAACATTGACACTCACATGCACACACTATGGCCAATTTAGTGTTGCCAATCAACCTATCCCAGGTGCATGTCTTTGGAAGTGGGAGGAAGCCGGAGTACCCAGAGGGAACCCACGCAGTCACGGGGAGAATAATGCAAACTCCACACAGAAAGATCCCGAGCTCGGGATTGAACTCAGGACTACTCATGTCATAAACTGCAATCTAAGGGGACGAACAGATGCCAGACATATTAACTTTTTTTTTATGAAGCACAGCGCAGTTTGATGAGGTCATTACTCACTCACCTGAAATCCAGCCATTGCCGTATCAGAAAAACAGATATGAGCCGGTGTCTACATTTTAATGCCAATATCAGCGACGTTCCTCCCTCCGAGGTCTTAATCAAGGCTCAAGTCGTTCGTTTTGCTCACAGACACTTATTTCAGCCACGCCTTCTCCACGTTACCAACGATGCCAAATATAATGCCATCAGAACTTATAAAATTAGCAAACATAACTTAAAATTAATATGACATCCAATAAAATAAAACATTGATTTCACAAACATATCAGAAAGAATCATAGCTCATTGGCCTCAAAGACTCTAAGGGAATAAAGTTTATTTTCAATCCGAGACTCCCATTAAAGGGGAACATTATCACCAGACCTATGTAAGCGTCAATATATACCTTGATGTTGCAGAAAAAAGACCATATAATTTTTTAACCGATTTCCGAACTCTAAATGGATGAATTATGGCGAATTAAACTCCTTTCTATTAGTTGCTCTCGGGTGACGTCACCTTGGTAGTCAAACGCCATTTTCTCAAATACATTATAAACATCGAGTCAAATCAGCTCTGGTATTTTCCGTTTTTTCGACTGTTTTCCGTACCTTGGACACATAATGCCTCGTCGGTGTGTTGTCGGAGGGTGTGACAACACGATCAGGGACGGATTCAAGTTGATTTACGTGGAATGTGCATCGATTAGCACGGCATGCTAATCGATGCTAACATGCTATTTAGGCTAGCTGTATGTACATTTGTAGCTATATTTGCATCCAGCGTTTCCCTCCACCCACATTTAATGCCAAACAAACACTTACCAATTGACGGATTTAAGTTGATCCAGTGTCACAAGATGCGAAAGTCCCAATCGTTTGGTCTGCACATTTTACCGGCGATGCTGAGGCAGACATGGCCGAATAGCGTCAATAGCTATTCGCTCAATAGCGTCAGTTTCTTCTTCAATTTCGTTTTCGTTATCTGCCTCCATACTCCAACCATCCGTTTCAATACATGCGTAATCTGTTGAATCACTTAAGCCGCTGAAATCCGAGTCTGAATCCGAGCTAATGTGGCTATATCTTGCTGTGCTACCCGCTTGGATAGCATGTATATCACTAGATGACGTCACAGGAAAATTGACGGTGGCTTCACAGATAGCGAAAATCAGGCACTTTAAAGCCTTTTTTCGGGATATTCCACGATGGGTAAAATTTAGAAAAAAACTTTGAAAAAAAAAATAAGCCACTGCGAGCTGATTTTTATTGGTTTTAACCCCTCTGAAATTGTGATAATGTTCCCCGTATTCTCCGTCAAACACTTGTCGTCTCATGCTGCTTCCCTGATTCCGTCATATATTAATTGTCCCCCAAACAATGTGACCAAACCGGAACCAAAAATATATTCCCCTCTTAAAGTTAACACAAACCCAATTAAATAACTTTTAATCATATTATCTTTACTATATGAACTTATATTTATGCACTGAATTTATTTATTCTCACCAACTATGAAATTGTATAACAAAATATATACATTCTGTCAGCAGCTACAGTTGGATATTACTGGTCATCCCTATAATAATAACAACTATAGTGCTCAGTGGCCTTGTGGTTAGAGCAGCCACCCTGAAATCGGTAGGTCATGAGTTCAAACCCCGGCCGAGTCATACCAAAGACTATAAAAATGGGACCCATTACCTCCCTGCTTGGCACTCAGCATTAAGGGTTGGAATTGGGGGTTTAATCACCAAAATGATTCCCGAGCGCGGTCACTGCTGCTGCTCACTGCTCCCCTCACCTCCTAGGGGGTTAACTTGGGGATTGGTCATAAGGAAAAAGAGTAATTTCAACACACCTAGTATGTGTGTGACAATCATTGGTACTTTAACTTTATATTTAACTCAACAAAAGTTGTGTACTTTTACTTTGTTACTTTCATTGTAACATGCTCGGGCAGCACGGTGACACAGTGGTTTGTGCTCATGCCTCACAGCGAGAAGGCCCTGGGTCTAATTCCCGGCATCTTTCCGTGTGAAATTTGCATGTGCGTGGGTTCTCTCCGGGTACTCCGGCTGCCTCCCACCTCAGAAGACATGCACCTGGGGATAGTTGATTGGCAACACAAAATTGGCTCTTGTGTGTGAATGTGAGTGTGTTGGCCCTGCAATGAGGTGTACCCCGCCTTTCGCACCATTTTTCTAATGTATGACAGAACGGCCTCTTTTTTTCAGTTTCTCCAGTGAGGAACCCCCCCACATCATCTATGAGATAAGGATGAGAAGACCAGTTCAGGAGAACATCTACACGCTAGACTAGACCTTGTCAATCACAGACTACATTTCATTCACTTTGACTATCTTGATTATTATTTGTTTGCATGATGTTTTTTTGTGAAAAGTTCAATATGTGAATGTTAGCTGTGAATAAACGGCTTCTTTTTTAAATGAAATGCATGTGTATAAAGAGTTAGTTTAAAGAGAAATGCACACACTCACCCTCATCTTTGTACACTGTATGTGTGCACATACAGACATGGTGTATGTACGTTCGCAGTATGTACTGTACATTCACCACCCGGAAAACTCTCCAGAACAAACTTTTGACAGAGGATTTTCAATATTAGTCACCTGTAAGTCACACACACCTAATATTTGCCCCCAAAACAGGAGTTACCATCTTTTGTTGTAATGTTCAATTAGCCCGGGGGTCAGCAACCCGCAGCTCCAGAGCTGCATGCGGCGGCTTTTTAGCAGCGCACTGGTGGCTCCATGGAGCTCTTCCAAAAATGTATGATAATGGAAAAAAATGGGGTGAAAAATATGTTTTTTGTTGTAATATGGTTTCTGTAGGAGGACAAACATGACACAAACCTTCCTAATTGTTAGAAATCCCGTTGTTTAATATGTTTATGCTTCACTGATGAGAGTATTTGGCGATCACCGTTTTGTGACTGTTACTCAACAGTTTGTTTACATGTCACAGAAAGACGTGTTTTTTGACACTCCATTTTGTCCACCAAACGTTTTATGCTGTGCGTGAATGCACTAAGGTGAGTGTGGAAGTTGCCCTCCAGGGGGTTCTTTGGACCACCAAACACCGCCATGAAAACCTGGTTCAGGTTCACTATATAGTTTATTTTTTCCAATAATGTATCTCTGTTGCTTTTCAGCAATTGTCTTTTCGAGACTGTCCGTCTTGCTGTCACTCTTTCCCAGCTCTCCTCCCGGCTGCTGCCTTTTAAGAGAGTGACAGGTGATGAAATAACCAGGCCCAGGTGGGCCATCTACGCCACTGTCGCTGATCTCGAAGCCGGTCTTGGCACACCCCGCTTCGCAGCAGATCCGCAGGCCACCCCTTTCCCCGCCACAGTGAGCATTGTTGATGTTATCGTTCTGTGTTGGAGTGCTAATCAGGCATATTTGGTCACTGCATGACTGCAAGCTTATGGATGCTAACATGCTATTTAGGCTAGCTGTATGTACATATTGCATTATTATGCCTCGTTTGTAGGTATATTTAATTTCCTTTACTTTTATAATTGTATTTTATTTTTCCATGTTTCATAACACATTGTCTGTATGTAATATTGGCTGCATTTCTAATAATAATAATAATAATGGATTAGATTTATATCGCGCTTTTCTATTGTTAGATACTCAAAGCGCTCACAGTGAAGTGGGAACCCATCATTCATTCACACCTGGTGGTGGTAAACTAGATCAGTAGCAACAGCTGCCCTGGGGTAGACTGACGGAAGCGTGGCTGCCAGTTTGCGCCTACGGCCCCTCCGACCACCACCAATCATTCATTCATCATTCATTCACCAGTGTGAGCGGCACCGGGGGCAAGGGTGAAGTGTCCTGCCCAAGGACACAATGGCAGCGATTTGGATGTCAATAGGAGGGAAGCGAACCTGCAACCCTCAGGTTTCTGGCACGGCCGCTCTACCCACTACGCCATGCCGGCTCATTTCTGATAGTTGTTTGTGCGCCATGTTGTTCCAGACCACAGGTAACGTTACCCATCTTGCAGAGATTGTAACAATACTACTAGAAGAAGACAGCCAGATGTTTCCTTTAACTTGGACACACACATCTATATACCAATGGCCGTCCTACAGCAGGCATTTCCAGAAGTTATCTCGACCCCCTGAGAAGTTGTACTAATGTTTTCAAATGTTGTAAAAAGGTGTAGCATAAATAATACATTTCATTATTTCTGTCAACGAAGATTTGCGTCAGCCTGCGGCACATACTCATCTTGATAGTAGGCTAATATAGCTCATTAGCCACTTACATCATGTGTTGCCATCGTTATAACACTTATGTACTGTAAGTCTTTTAATTTTTTGCGGCTCCAGATCAATTACTTGTTTGTATATGTGGTCCAATAAGGCTCTTTCAACATTTTGGGTTGCTGACCCCTGTATTAGGCCAACAAGGTCCAATTTTTTCCAGACTTTTAAATGGATCTCCCCCCCCAAATAACAATACAGTAACATGAGAAACATCTAGTAACAATGGGACCAATACCAACAACACAATTGTATGATATTCTACATTGCACATGGGTTGAACTTGAAACAAGTTTTTTCTTTGAAGAGAACATAATATGTGAATCTTTGAAATATAATGTAAAAATATGCAAAAAGTGATCCAAATACTATGTCCACATTGGATCCCATTGTATTTGCTATTTACATCAATGTATAATGTAACTGGCGGTAAAAATGGATTTTTCTGCGACTGACACTGTTATGTATTGTTCTGCTTCGGCATTCATCTAAAGTCTGCTTTTGTTGTTATTCAGAAAAATATTTATTGATTAAGACTTCTGTCAAAACTAAAATGAAGAGCTTTACAAAATCCAGGAAGACACAGGATGTTTGTCAGAGTGTTACACTAAGTCACTTTCAAAGAAACTCCGAAAATGTCATGTCCTGGTGATCATGTTTAGTTTGGCTATGTTCTGTTTGGTTTTTGGATTTTGTCAGTTCATGTTTTTTCACGCCCTGCTTTGTTTCCATGACAACCCATTAGTCTTCACCTGTCCTCATGTCACGCACCTGATTCATTTAGACTCATGCACCTGTTGTCAATCACCACATCACTATTTAAGCCTGTAGTAGCCAGGCAGTCAGCCCGGCGACATCACCCTCTGCACACCCTTGCTATTCATGCTGATGATCCATGCTGCTCTTTTTCATGCTCTTTTCTCGTTCCAAGTAAGTTTTCTTTATTCATGCCATAGTTTGCAAGTTCTGTTTTATGTCCATAGTTCTTCCTTTGTGCGACTTTTTGTTTATACCCTTTGTTTTTGTAGTACTTTTGAGTGTTAAAATTAAAAGATGTCATTACCTTCACGCCATGTCTGATCCAGTCGCTTAGCACCTCGGGAAAACAATCCACACCATAGTCCCAGTCCTGACGAAAACTGAAGTACTACTGAATACGTGTACGCATAAACCATATTAAAGATTGGATCTGTGAAAATTCCAATAGAATAAAACCTTGACACTACCACAACAACGATGAAAAGTCAAAAAATATTTTTTCATATGTGCTTTAAAGAGACATATGGGGATGACTCATTTGGCCTCAAACTCTAAAATGACTGTTGAGGGTAAACATTTATCTGCCCACCAGGTGTAAGTCATGTGACCAAAATGAGAAAAAGAAAGCTTTAAGTCAAATAAAGCGCTGACACTGACAACGTCGTAAAGACGTGTACGTTTCCGTCGGACCTCATTTTGACGAGGAGATCTCACCCTCACGCTGACATGGGTTCTTTCAAGCTGATACTTCTGCTGGCCTGTGAGTACACTAAATCCATGTTAATGTGATATGTAATAGTAGAATAAATATTATTATAATGCTATCATGAAATGTGTGTTTGTGTTGCAGTGATGGCTTTCACTCTCATAATGTCAGGTAAATACAACCCAAACTGTTTTTTTCATGTGTACTGTTTAATTTATTTTCCGTTTATACATTTTAAGATGTGTAACGAAGCCTTTTTTTATTTTTATTTTTTATATTTTTTATATACTGGGTTCGTGAGTTTCCTCTATGAACAATCTGCTCGTGTAATGGTTAAACTGATTAAATGTTAACATGTTGCCAATGACTTTGTGCCAAAAAGTTACCCCCGAACATTTAACGTCCTCGTCGTCATCTGAGGAATCAGAAGACGAAGAAGAGTCGGGCGATGGAAGTGATGAAAGCGCTGAAGGAGAAAGCGAAGAGGAGAATGAAAATGAGGCAACAGAGAGGTCAGTGGGTATTTTTTTAATTGATTTTTGTTTGTTAAACACAAGTGTATAATTTTTACATAATACATCTCAGAAATTAAAACTGATAGGAAAAGATTGCTTAAGTTAACATTTTTTTGTCAATATCATGTTAGTGAAACACATGATGTATATATATATATGTTTATCTTTCTCTCTCTCTCTCTCTCTCTCTCTCTCTCTCTCTCTCTCTCTCTATATATATATATATATATATATATATATATATATATATATATATATATATATGTGCATATATATATATATATATATATATATATATATATATTAGGGGTGTGGGAAAAAATCAATTTGAATATGAATCGCGATTCTCACGTTGTGCAATTCAGAATCGATTCTCTTTTTTTGTAATAGTTTTTTTTTTATCAATCCAACAAAATAATACACAGCAATACCATTACAATGCAATCCAATTCCAAAACCAAACCTGACTAAGCAACACTCAGAACTGCAATAAACAGAGCAATTGAAAGGAGACACAAACACGACACAGAACAAACCAAAAGTAGTGAAACAAAAATTAATATTATCAACAGTATCAATATTAGTTATAATTTCAGCATAGCAGTGATTAAAAATCCCTCATTGACATTATCATTTGACATTTATAAAAAAATAAAAAAAGAACAATAGTGTCACAGTGGCTTACACTTGCATCGCATCTCATAAGCTTGACAACACACTGTGTCCAATGTTTTCACAAAGATAAAATAATTCATATTTTTGGTTCGTTTAATAGTTAAAACAAATTTACATTATTGCAATCAGTTGATAAAACATTGTCCTTTACAATTATAAAAGCTTTAAAAAAAAAAAAAAATCTACTGCTCTGTTAGCATGTCAGTAGATCCTGCTGAAATCCTATGTATTTGTCATGATCCGCTGCCCGAATCATGTCTTATTCTGGTTTTGTTCCATCTTTGTATCGTATTCTGTTGTTGTTTGACTTCCTTAGTTCCTGGTGGCACTTCCTGTTTGTTCTGTTGCCATAGTCACGCATTAGTGTCACCTGCCTTTTGTTTTTGACGCGCACCTGCCTCGTCATTACCACCTTTATTCAAGCCTGCCTTTTCTGTTCATTCGATCTCGCTTCCTAGTTTCTGTTCCATGCAACAGGTGACGACGCTGATTCCCGACTGTGGTAAAACTATTTTGTACTTGCTAGCTTCCTGTTTTCTAGCTCCCATGCTAGCTGTTTGTTTTGCCTGTTTATGCCTAGTGCAAGTTTTTCTGTTCTTAGTCTGTTTTTTAGTGTAAATAAATCCTCATTTCTTACCTTCACGCTGTGTCCAAGTCCGAATTCAAAATTGAGAGAACGAACCCGACCACGATGCCAGCGAACTGTCACATTAGGAAGCGAGCAAAAGGAAATTCTCTCGCGGCGGAAATTGCGGAGTTCGATGAGAGTACGTGGAGGTTAGTCCAAGCGATGGAGGCTGGCACGCTCCGTTGCGTGCCGGGTGAAGAGATGATCTGGGGGCCTTGAGGTTTCCTGGTCCCGCTCGACTAAACCTGGTCTGGTGATGTCCCCCCTCGACCCGCTCGCACTCGTCAGCGAAGGCGGAAGTCACAGAAAAGGGCTCCGCCTCGCGACAGACTCGTAAACCCCACCATCACTCCCTCCGGTACACAGCCAGCTACAACCCGTCCAGGACTCACCTCACATGTCTTTGTAAAGCTTTTGGTTTTCCTTCCAAAGACTTCTCCGGCTGGCCTGTCAGTCACACAGACAGCAGCTATGACGTCACTCCTTTGACGTCTCCCGAGGACAGTGGTGATGAGGAGTTTTTTTTTAAAGAATTTGTTCCCTCAGTCACCCACAAAGGACTTAAATGACACAATCAGACATTTTCAGGACATTTTTTTACAATTCCAGTCCCAGTCTCAGGTTTTCGAAGTCCCACCCCCAGTGACTTTGGCTCCCACCCAGTCTACCCCCCCCCTGACCTTCCTCCACCCACCCCTAGAGACAATTTCAGACCACGGGGAGTGCGTGTGGCATCCGCTTCTTGAGGGGGGGACTCGTGCACGGAGGTAGCACAGCTGCGCCCAGCCAAACCGCAACCTCGGGCGAGGCCACCACCACCGGTCTTTCGACCCGCCAAGCCGCAACCTCCGGCGCGGCCTCCAGCACCGGTATTTCCGCCTGCCAAGCCGCAACCCCCAGTTAGACCTCCACCACCGGTCTTTCCTCCCCCAGTATTCAGGCCTGCCAAATCGCAACCCCCAGCTAGGCTGCCTCCACCTGCACCATGGCTAGCTGCACCACGGGTTGCACCTGTAGCTAGTCCAAGTCCTAGTCATAGTTGTAATACTAGTCCAAGTCCTAATCATAGTCATTGTCATAGTCATTTTCATTGTCATTGTCATTGTCATTGTCATTGTCATTGTCATTGTCATAGTCCAAGTCTGAGTCCTACTCCTAGTCCGAGTCCTGGTCCTATCCCTAGTCCTAGTACTAGTCCAAGTCCTAATCATAGTCATTGTCATAGTCATTGTCATTGTCATTGTCATAGTCATAGTCATAGTCATAGTCATAGTCATAGTCATAGTCATAGTCATAGTCCAAGTCCTAGTCCTAGTCCTAATCCGAGTCCTGGTCCTAGCCCTAGTCCTAGTCATAGTCCTAGTCACAGTCCTACTCACAGTCACAGTCATAGTCCTAGTCCGACTCCTAGTCCTAGTCCTAGTCTTAGTCTGATTTTTACACCAGCACCTGACCCCGGTCTGGATCCCACTCCAGCACCGGGCCCTAGGCTGGATCCCACTCCAGCGCCTGTCCCTAGGCTGGATCCCACTCCAGCACCTGACCCTTGGCTGGATCATTTTCCAGCACCTGATCCAAGGCTGGATCACACTCCAGCACCTAACCCTTGGCTGGATCACACTCCAGCGCCTGTTTCTATGACGACGACAACTCCGCCTGTTCCCACGACGACGACAACGCCGCCCGTCTCCACGACGCTGCCGCCGCTTGCTTCGTCTCCTGCACCAGCACCTGCTTCGTCTGCAGCCCCCGAGCCTGCTTCATCTGCTGCATCAGCGCCGGCTTCGTCTGCTGCACCCGAGCCTGCTTCGCCTGCAGCACCCGCACCTGACTCGTCAGCTGCTGCGTCCACGCCTGACTCGTCCGCTGCTTCCAAGCCCGCCAGGACGACGGCGCCGACACGCCCACTTCCACGTCGGCCACGAATGTGGCCGAGCCCTGGTCATCCTCGTCGCCAAGCGCATCCTCCCCCCCGTCGGCCACGGATGTGGCCGTTTCGAGATCGCCCACCTAGACTTTTGCGGCAGCGGCGTTCCATTCGCTGCCGCCACCTGACTTGTCCCCGGTGGATTCGGGGACAAGTCTACCCCAGTCTGCTGACATGCTAACAGAGTTGTAGATTTAAAAAAAAAAAGCTTTTGTAATCATAAAGGACAATGTTTTATCAACTGATTGCAATAATGTAAATTTGTTTTAAATATTACACAAACCAAAAATATGACTTATTTTATCTTTGTGAAAACATTGGACACAGTGTGTTGTCAAGCTAATGACATGCAATGCAAGTGTAAGCCACTGTGACACTATTGTTCTTTTCTTTTATTTTTTATAAATGTCTAATGATAATCTAAATGAGGAATTTTTAATCACTGCTATGCTGAAATTATAACTAATATTGATACTGTTGTTGATAATATTCATTTTTGTTTCACTATTTTTGGTTTGTTCTGTGTCGTGCTTGTGTCTCCTCTCAATTGCTCTGTTTATTGCACTTCTGAGTGTTGCTGGGTAAGGTTTGGTTTTGGAATTGGATTGCATTGTTATGGTATTGCTGTGAAGTGGTTTGTCGGTTTGCTAAAAAAATAAAAAAAAATAAAAAAACTTGATTTAAAAAAAAAAAGAGAGAATCAATTCTGAATCACACAACGTATTCGATTCGTATTCGAATCGATTTTTCCCCACACCCCAATATATATATATATATATATATATATATATATATACATATATATATATATATATATATATATATATATATATCCATCCATTTTCTACCGCTTAATCCCTTTGGGGTCGCGGGGGGTGGTGGTGCCTATCTCAGCTATATATATATATATATATATATATATATATATATATATATATATATATATATATATATATATATATATATATATATATATATATATATATATATATATTTATATGTATGTATATATGTGTATACATATATGTATGTGTTTATGTATATGTATGTATGTATATATATATATAAATATGTATGTATATACATATGTATATATATATATATATATATATATATATATATATATATATACATATACATATATATATCTGTATATGTGTGTGTATAACTTAACAGCTTGGGCTTTTAGCTCGGTGCGTCACACTCTCGATTGTCATTCGGAGGACATGAATTTGAACGGATGGCGAGTTACAAATAGACATGACTAGAAAATATTAAAGCTGACACTTCATTTTTTTTTTGCATTCATTTCAGCATATTTGCATGAATTTTGTTGTTGCAGTGACTATTATGAAACCTGCCTCAATAGCATCTGTTTCACGTCAGTCGTTTGTGACAGTCAGACCCAGATGATCAACTGTCGTAAGTTCGAGCTCGCACACCACGTCGAATCATCAGCCACGATTGCACTTTATGTAACGCGTTCTTCTCCGTGCAGCCCTGAATGCAACTATTGAGGTACTTTTGGCCATTTATGGGCGTCAGGGGAAGGAGTTTTGCTGGACCGCAGATTTAGAGTATACCAATCAAAACCTGAACTGCACCAATTATGTCACAAGTCACTTTGATGACAGGTAAGGAATGACATGGTAGAGCAAATGCTGAAAGCTGATGACTCCTTGATTATTTTGTTTTAATTTATAGATGTGAAGATATGTCCGAATGTGAAATTAATTCATTCAACATCACTCTGTCTAATGACCGCTGTATTGGCACATCTAAGTATACATGGGTTGGTTACCAGTGTGTCTGACAGGCATACTTGCCAACCCTCCCGGGTTTTCCGGGAGACTACCGAAATTCAGCGCCTCTCCCGAAAATCTCCCGAAATTCAGGCGGAGCTGGAGCCCACGAACACTCCAGCTCCATGACAAACTGACTCAATGTTGTGACCCTCTCAAACAAGACAATACTGCCATCTACTGTATACAGAATAGCATGTCTGTTCTGAAGCCCACAGTAAAGAGACGTAACTTCATCACCTCGCCTGGTTATTGACTCCAACCCAATATATACACCGTCGACGGGCAAAATGAAGAAATACGCTTGCAAGTTCCACAACGATTGGAAACAAGAATTTCAGTTTATCCAGGAGAGTTAGAAAGGGAAGGGGTATGTTGCCTTTTAATTTTGTAGAACAGACTTCTCCTTTGAACACGGCGGCCGAACAGATATACTCAGTCATGAACGGTCAGTCAACGAAGGACCAAGCGTCCGCAGCGCAGCATCGTTCCCATCCCAGTATTATGGCCCACCTTGCATTTGCGGATGTCTACAACAAATCCGTGAAGGATGTTCACGGATTCGGAGATCGCTCGACAATACGCGAATGGCAGAATAAAGGTTACTCAAATAGTGAAAGGTAAGTGTTGTTGTTGTTTTTTAGTAACCAGCAAGCACAGTACAGTTAGTACAGGGGTCACCAACGCGGTGCCCGCAGGCACCAGGTCGCCCGTAAGGACCTGATGAATAGCACGCTGGCCTGTTCTAAAAATAGCTCAAAAAGCAGCACTTACCAGTGAGTTGCCTCTATTTTTTAAATTTTATTTATTTACTAGCAAGCTGGTCTCGCTTTGCTCGACATTTTTAATTCTAAGAGAGACAAAACTCAAATAGAATTGAAAATCCAACAAAATATTTTAAAGACTTAGTTTTCACTCGTTATAAAATCATTACAAATGGGCCATAGAATACAGCCTTGGGGAACACCATTTCTTCTTTTTTCATTGTTAGACATCTTTTTTTTTCTTTAGAAACGTATGCAATATAATGTATTCCAGGATTAATTAACATAAAATGCCCCGATGTGTTATTTTAACAAAACATTTTAATGTCTTTGAATGAAGTACACCAATTGTACAACGCTTTGAACATACAATACGTCCACTGGTGGCAATAATTTTATTTTGATAGAATTGGGAGTAAACAATAAAAATGGGCCCCAAAATACATGCAACCTTGAGGAACACAATTTGGTTCTTTTGTCATTGCTTAACTGTTTTTTTTGTGTGTGTGTGGTACGCTTTAAACCAGCCACAGTAAACTCAAATCCAGATACATATTTTTTTTTATACAACCTGATATTATTTTGAACTTAGAAGATTGCTACTGTGGTACTTACGACAACATATCTGATGGCTATAGTATACACTGCATAGAGGATCCAGGATCGCTCCAAAATATACAGTACGTTAGCCTGAGGGAACACCATTCAATTTCAGAACTAGTACTTGAACTAGCATTAATATTGTACATACTTTATAATGTTGAATTATATGTTGGTGCTATGTATTGGTTTTTACATTTGTATCCAAGTCTGACTTTTTTCTGTTTTTGTTGTTTCTGTTTCTGTTTCTGTTTGATAGAACCGCTATCTATGATGAAGAGTTTGGCCAGTTTCCTTTGTGTCACACAAATATGTTCTCACTGTTGGTGCCTTCAGGGTGAAATGAATCAAGTTACTATAACTTGACCGCTATCTTGAGAAATACATAATACTAATATCAGTATGTTTATGTATATCCATCCATCCATTTTCTACTGCTTGTCCCGTTCGGGGTTGCGGTATATAACACTCAAATTAATAGTATAAAACTCCACAACTAATATGGTTTGGTGATTGATTGATTTAAACTTGTATTAGTAGATTGCACAGTACAATACATATTCTGTACAATTGACCACTAAATGGTAACACCCGAATAAGTTTTTCAACTTGTTTAAGTTGGGGTCATACTTGCCAACCCTTCCGGATTTTCCAGGAGACTCCCGAAATTCAGCGCCTCTCCCGAAAACCTCCCGGGACAAATTTTCTCCCGAAAATCTCCAGATATTCAGGCGGAGCTGGAGGCCACGCCCCCTCCAGCTCAATGAGAACCTGACTCAGCAATGTTGTGACCCTCTTAAACAGGACAATACTGCCATCTGCTGTACATAAAATAATATGTAAATATATTCTACATATATTTTACATTTAAGTGCAGTCAAGGAACCATGAGGGAGTCTGTTCTGAAGCCCACAGTAAAGAGACGTAACTTCATCACGTCGCCTGGTTATTGACTCCAACTCAATATGTTACATAGTCGACGAGCAAAATGAAGAAATATGCTTGCAAGTTCCACAACGATTGGTAACAAGAATTTCAGTTTATCCAGGAGAGTTCAAAGGGGAAGGGGTATGTTGCCTGTAAATTTTGTAGAACAGACTTCTCCATTGAACACGGTGGCCGAACGGATATACTCAGCCATGAACGGTCAGCGAAGCACAAAGCGTCCGCAGCCCAGCATCGGTCACAACCCAGTGTTATGGGCCACCTCGCAAAACGGAGACCTGATGGTGTAACTTATGCTGAGACAAAGATGGCTATGCTGATAGCTGGAAGCAACATCCCTTTCTCATTTGCGAATGTCTACAACAAAATCTGTGAAGGATATGTTCCCGGATTCGGAGATCGGTCGCCGATACCCAAATGGCAGAACAAAGGTTACTCAAATAGTGAAAGGTAAGTGTTTTTTTTTTTAGTAACCAGCAAGCACAGTACAGTTAGTAGAACAACTGTGTTTTTATTACTGTGTATTTGATAGGTGCCGTCGGAAATTCAACTATTTGTTTTATTTATACATATAATAAAATAAATATATATAGCTAGAATTCACTGAAAGTCAAGTATTTCATATATATATGTATATATATATATATATATATATATATATATATATATATATATATATATATATATATATTTGAAATACTGGAGTTGGTGAATTATACTCCTCCCCTCTTAAACACGCCCCCCCCCTGAACCACGCCCCCCACCTCCCGAAATCGGAGGTTTCAAGGTTGGCAAGTATGATCAAGGTCCACGTTAATTCATGGTGGGGTACGGTTCAGCTCATTCCTTGTTGATGTCTTGGTAATGTGAATTCCAAAACTCTAAACAATTATTTCAGAAATATTTCTGTACTGTAAGAGGTTCAAGAAAATCCTAATAAAATTTAAATAAAAATCATTTGTTTCCGCCCGGTTTCGAACCGGGGACCTTTCGCGTGTGAGGCGAACGTGATAACCACTACACTACGGAAACCGTTCTATAATCAAACCCTCCGTAGGATATATCCCGCAGGCCGAATCGATATCTTACATGTTGGTAAACGAATCATTTTGACCAAAAACGTCAAAAAGTGGAAAAAAATTAGTGAGGCCCAGAATTTATGGACGAGTCTCACATTTAAATGGAGGACGGCGCCCTCTGTTGTCCAACAAAAAACTAACCGAACAATTTCACAAATTGAAAACAGGTTCCAAACAAATCATAAAAAATCTAAAAAATCATAAAAACAGAACATTCGTTTAAGTAAAATGAAAATTATGTTGTGTATGAATGTAAGTGTTTTGCTCCTCTGACTTCCATCTATCCATCCATATTCTACCGCTTATTCCCTTTTGGGGTCACGGAGGGCGCTGGCGCCTATCTCAGCGACAATCGGGCGGAAGACTTGTGCTGGTAATCGTCTATTGCCCAAGATCCAGTCCAACCTGCAATTCCTGTTTGTTTGCTGTCTGACGTCACTTGACGCATGCGCGCACACGTGTCGCTTCTGTTCCAATAATGTTCCACTGATCATGACTTAAATTCAGTTCCCTGAAATTTAAATCAAGCTCTCGTCCAAAAATTGCTGACATTAAATTAAGTGAATGTAATCCGGGTTTGTAACACACGCACACACAATACGGGCTTTGAGTCGGACAGCCATTAGGAAACTCCATATATGGGCATAAGGATATCCGCTGAAGAAGGAGGAAACTCCATATTTGGTTTGTGGCTTTTATAGGCTTAGTGCAGCCAACTGGCTGCAAGGAAAAGTACACACATGCACACACAGTTATATAAACACACCATGATCGTTTTAGGGATTTCCTTTCATTTTGATAATCTGCTTCTGTGTTGTCAATGTAAAATACTTCCAGATACCGGAATAGTTTTTTTTAGTTATGTGCTGCTTTGTTTAATTAATTTTACATGTTTGTGCTTATTGTAATAGAGAAAGTGTCAATGAACAAGCAACAAATGATGCATTTAAGATTGACATTTTATTATTGTTCCTGTTAAGAAACACATTTGATATAAAAAAAAATCAAGCCACATACCTGCATGTGAACAAACAAATCTACACAGTAGATAAATATTGCGCATATCATTTGTACAAAAATAATTATATGCATATATTTACATTCAGATAACAATGTATGTCAAATTGTGGATTGTTCTTGAAGTTTCTGCACTGTTCCAGTGAGAGGTCAGAGGTCAAGTCTTCCTTTTTAGCAGATGTTGTGAAGAGAGGCAATGCTGGGCGGCCGATCTGATGAAGGAGGAGAGGAGCAGCTGGAGGAAGAGGAGTACAGGTTGGGGTAGCTTGGGAAGGATGACTGTAGATTTAGTGATGACTGGGGAAAGAGTGCAGGCGGTGGGGGGGAGGCTGAACTATGAGCAGGTGAAGAGTAGGAGGAGGAGCATGCTGAAGAGGAAGTAGGAGGAGTCTGAGAGGGAGCAGGAGGATTCCCGTCCACTTTCCGTTCCCGATGCCTCTGGTGGATCTTGGTGTGCCGCTTGCGCTCGTCGCTGCGGGCAAACTTGCGCCCGCACTCGGCACAGGCGAATGGTTTTTCCCCCGTATGTGTGCGGATGTGAGTGGTCAGGTGGTCACTTCGGCTGAAGCTGCGCATGCAAATACGACACTGAAAGGGTTTCTGGCCCGTGTGGACACGCATATGGCGAGTTAGCTCATCCGAGCGGGAGAAGCGGCGGTCGCAGCCCTCCGCGGGACATAGATAAGGACGCTCCTGTGGCGACGTTTTGCACTGGTGACTGAACTTCCTGCCCCGGCATGGCTTTGTGAGCTTGCATGCATGTGCAGTTTGTTGGTTCTGGAACTGAGAGGAGAAGGCCTGGATGGTGGAGAGTGGCGTAAATGGCAGCTGTTGGGGATTCCCGCCTTGTGACATAACAGATTTCTTCTGGTCCTGGTCCTGTGACTGAGGCAGGATGTAGTCCGGTAGCAACGGCACCGCGGGCTGGATGCCCATTCTGGAGGTGGGGTAGGCCGGAGGACGCCCCTGTGACAGGAAGGGCGCAACCTGGGAGTCAGAGCCGCCAGGCGGCGGCACGGTGAACTCCGAGTTGATATCGGTGGACCGAAAGCTAGGCTGGGTCAACCCTGACGAAGTCACCGACGACGTCACCTGCGATGAAGAGGCGGTAACTTCTGCACAGGTTGCAGGAGGGGCAGGGGAGGCTGTGACACTGACCAAACCACTAAAGAGGCTGAGGAGAGGCTCAGGCCACATGCCGCTGCCAGAGGTGGAGGTGGAGGAACCCGGTTCAAAGGTGAAGCGTCCATTGTACGCCAGAGGGGGGATACGAGGGGTCAGAGGGGGGAGACTCTGCAGGTCTGACAGTTCTGACAGCAGATCTGAAACACAAAACAAGAAGAACACTTGTGATTGGCTGATCACTCATTTGCATTAACTCTGAATCTTAGTCACAAACACATCATCCCTCGCCTCACTGCAAATAAAACTTAAATATCACGAATAGTAAAATAAAATTCTACAAATGTGTGAGCCTAAACTAAGATTTTTTTTTAGCATAAAATGGCACATTTAACTTAAAAAATTAAAACATTACATTTTCACTTTATGATTCCTATACTTTGCGGAAATGTTTTATCACGTCCGGAACAAATTAATAGCAATAAATGAGGGACTTGACTGTACATGCAAGATGCACCTTTATATTTTTTCTGCTCACTTTTGCACGCGCACACACAGACACACACACACACACACACACACACACACACACACACACACACACACACACACACACACACACACACACACACACACACACACACACACACACACACCGTAAAGGGAAAATAACTTTTTTTTGTCATTTTCTTCACTACATCATGTGTTTCTTCATTCACATTAAGTCGTCTATGAGGGGCAATAAAGTGATGCCACACTCACCTCCATAGCCTCCGTGTTCACCGGCACCCTCTGCGGCGTTCTGCAGCAGCAACTGCAGCTCCTCCAGCTTCGGATAACCGTCCAGTGGGGAGAAGCATGTCAGAGGCTCGGATATCTGCAGGGTCGAGAGCAAAACCTCCGCTTTGGTTGCT
>NC_084614.1:63817389-63922389 GCF_033978795.1 Nerophis ophidion
AAATGTCTATTTCGCTTGACAATTAAAAAATGTGAATATATGCAAAAGTATAGGAAATTAAAATATTTATCATACGTGGTCAATGTGATTTCTGCTCCTGAACAGCAGCGCACAGCGTCTCCACATAGGGGCTGTATGATGTCACCTTTATCTTCACACAGGAATGTAAATTCTCATCCGTGAGGCGTGTTCCATGTTTGTTTTGAATAAAGTTCATGTTGGAGAACACCTGCTCACATACATATGTGGATCCAAAGGTGGACAGGACTCCAAGTGCATACTTTTTCATGTTCACATAAAAGTCGGTGATAGCGTTGCAAGTTTCGAACACAAGTTTGTCTGGTTTGGGGAGGTTTTCAATATCACACTATTTGTGATTCTGAACAAGAACGGCCTTCTGGCGTGAAACATCTTCAAGGTCCGCTGTCAGGCGCTTTAACTTGGACACCCACATGTCGGCCGTGGGCGTGTCCCGAGGTTCGACAAGCAGGATGACAAGCTGAGCCGCATCAGAGTGATCAAAGAGCCGCATGCGGCTCCGGAGCCGCCGGTTGCCAAACCCTGGTCTACGAGTTGTTCTTAAAGATCACTTGCAATGTCGCATATACGTCTCTCAACTGTGGGACAGCTTTTAATTGTGCTGTGCTTGTAAGCGGTAAGAAATGGATGGATGGATGTCTCGTCAAGCATGACTGACACCATGTCTATTTCAGCGGGGAGAATCAGCTGCTCAGCAAAAGTGTGTGCTTTTTTGCATTGAGCAATTCTGTATGCAACTCTATATGAAGCCAATTTATCCATTTTGTGTAATTGTGGTCGACACATTAGCCTGCTACCCATCCACGCGAAAGTTTGTTCCGCTTAGCCCCGCCCCCATTAGTTACTGTTGCGTCTGTCAAACTTTCGCTTCTACCTAGAAATTTAAAGTCTACAGGAAAAATGCGGATTTCACAGACAGAATCACAAATTGATTTACAGTTTGTATAGAAAATGGGGTTGTAAAAAAAAAAATCTAAGAATCAAAAAAAAAAAAAAAAAAAAGTTAAAGTGAAATTTCCTCCCGTTCCTCGCGCCCCACCTGTCATGTCTCTATTCTCCACCAGTGGGGCGTGCCCCACACTTTGAGAAACGCTGCCTCAGAGACAAACTGACATGAATTTCTAAAGGATATCACCACATGGGCTCAGGAACATTTCAGAAAACCACTGTCACTAAATACAGTTCGTCGCTACATCTGTAAGTGCATGTTAAAGCTCTACTATGCAAAGCGAAAGCCATTTATCAACAACATCCAAAAACGCCCCAGGCTACTCTGGGCCCGAGATCATCTAGGATGGACTGATGCAAAGTGAAAAAGTGTTCTGTGGTCTGACGAGTCCACATTTCAAATTGTTTTTGGAAATATTTGACATCGTGTCATCCGGACCAAAGGGGAAGCGAACCATGCAGACTGTTATCGACGCAAAGTTCAAAAGCCAGCATCAGTGATGGTATGAGGGTGCAATTAGTGCCCAAGGCATGGGTAACTTACACATCTGTGAAGGCACCATCAATGCTGATAGGTACATACAGGTTTTGGAACAACATATGCTGCCATCCATGCGCCATCTTTTTCATGGACGCCCCTGCTTATTTCAGCAAGACAATGCCAAGCCACATTCAGGACGTGTTAAAACACAGTGTCTTTGTAAAAAACACAGTGCAGGTACTTTCCTGGCCCGCCTGCAGTCCAGACCTGTCTCCCATCGAAAATGTGTGGCGCATTATGAAGCGTAAAATACGACAGCGGAGACCCCGGACTGTTGAACGACTGAAGCCCTACAAGAATGGGAAGGAATTCCACTTTCAAAGCTTCAACAATTAGTTTCCTCTGTTCCCAAACATTTATTGAGTGTTGTTAAAAGAAAAGGTGGTGTAACACAGTGGTGAACATGCCCTTTCCCAACTACTTTGGCACGTGTTGCAGCCATGAAATTCTAAGTTAGTTATTATTTGCAAAAAAAAATAAAGTTTATGAGTTTGAACATCAAATATCTTGTATTTGTAGTGCATTCAACTGAATATGGGTTGAAAAGGATTTGCAAATCATTGTATTTATATTTACAACCAACACAATTTCCCAACTCATATGGAAACGGGGTTTGTGTATATATATATATATATATATATATATATATATATATATATATATATATATATATATATATATATATATATATATATATATATACATGCATACATTTATATATATAAACTGTATATATGTGTGTTTGTGAGAGTATATACAGTATATCCATCCATCCATTTTCTTTGGGGTGTCGGGGGGGGGGGCGCTGGTGCCTATCTCAGCTACAATTAGGCAGAAGGCGGTGTACACCCTGGACAAGTCGCCACCTCATCGCAGGGCCAACACAGATAGACAGACAACATTCACACTCACATTCACACACTAAGGCCAATTTAGTGTTGCCAATCAACCTATCCCCAGGTGCATGTCTTTGGAAGTGGGAGGAAGCCGGAGTAACCGGAGGGAAACCTCGCAGTCACGGGGAGGACATGCAAACTCCACACAGTAGGGCGGTATAGCTCGGTTGGTAGAGTGGCCGTGCCAGCAACTTGAGGGTTGCAGGTTCGATTCCCTCGCAGTCACGGGGAGGACATGCAAACTCCACACAGTGGGGCGGTATAGCTCGGTTGGTAGAGTGGCCGTGCCAGCAACTTGAAGGTTGCAGGTTCGATTCCCGCTTCTGCCATCCTAGTCACTACCGTTGTGTCCTTGGGCAAGACACTTTACCCACGTGCTCCCAGTGCCACCCATAGTGGTTTAAATGTAACTTAGATATTGGGTTTCACTATGTAAAGTGCTTTGAGTCACTAGAGAAAAGTGCTATATAAATATAATTCTCTTCACTTAACTCAGAAAGATCCCGAGCCGTGAATTAAACCCAGGACTACTCAGGACCTTCCTATTGTGAGGCAGACGCACTAACCACTCTGCCACCGTGCTGCCCCGAGAGCGAGTGTGTGTGTGTCATGGCATAGTGGGTAGAGCCATGCCAGAAACCTGAGGGTTGCAGGTTTGCTCCCGCCTATTGACATCCAAATCCTTGGGCAGGACACTTCACCCTTGCCCCTGGTGCCACTCACACTGGTGAATGAATGATAGGTGGTGGTTGAAGGGGTCGTAGGTGCAAACTGGCAGCCACGCTTCTGTCAGTCTACCCCAGGGCAGCTGTTGCTACTGATGTAGCTTACCACCACCAGGTGTGAATGAATGATGGGTTCACACTTCTCTGTGAACGCTTTGAGTATCTAATAATAGAAAAGCGCGATATAAATCTATTCCATTATTATTATTGTATATATATATATATATATATATATATGTATATATATATACAGTATATGTGTGTGTATTTGTATGTATATACATATATATACATATATATAAATATATATATATATATATATAAATATATATATATAAATATATATATATATATATATATATATATATATATATATATATATATATATATATATATATATATATATATATATATATATATATATATATATATATATATATATATATATAAACAACAAAATAGAAGGAACAAACTTTAAATGATCCATGGCCATGGATAAAGTGCTGGCTGTCCAGAGTCGGGACCTCGGGGTGGCCCCAACATGGACTGGACTCTCACTATTCTGTTAGATCCACTATGGACTGGACTTTCACAATATAATGTTAGACCCACACGGCGTCCATTGCATCCGGTCTCCCCTAGAGGGGGGACGATGAGGTGGCGACTTGTCCAGGGTGTACACCGCCTACCGCTCGAATCCAGCTGAGATAGGCTCCAGCGACCCCCCGCGACTTCAAAAGGGACAAGCGGTAGAAATGGATGGATGGATGGTTTGATATTAATATTTATGTATTACACTAATTGTCAGATTTTGATGTGTTTTCCTACTACATGTTGTTTTTAATATATCAGTATGGTGAAATGTGTCAGATGATATAACAAATAAATAATAAATAAATGGGTTGTACTTGTATAGCGCTTTTCTACCTTCAAGGTACTCAAAGCGCTTTGACACTACTTCCACATTTACCCACACATTCACACACTGATGGAGGGAGCTGCCATGCAAGGCGCAAACCGGCACCCATCAGGAGCAAAGGTGAAGTGTCTTGCTCAGGACACAACGGACGTGACGAGGTTAGTACTAGGTGGGATTTGAACCAGGGACCCACGGGTTGCGCACAGCCACTTTTTCACTGCGCCACGCCGTCCCTAATACATTTCATATTACCATGCAGGGTGTAATATGATATATAATACAGTAATAAATATAATTGAAGGTGTTTTTCCACTATACATGTTAATTTTCATATGAAACTAGTATTGTGAAATGTGTCAGATGAAAAAAAGGAAAATTAATACATTTTTAATTCATCTATATGGTTTGATATCAAAATATAACTATGTATTACACTAATAATCATATTTTGAGGTGTTTTTCCACTGCATGTTATTTTTAATCTGAGTCAGACGATAAAAGCAATACATAGCATATTACTGTACATGATTTTTATAACTATAATTATGTATTGCTCTAATCATATCTTGAGGGGGTTTCCGATTACAATTTATTTTCAACCACATCACAAGAACGGCTTTCTTCCACCTCAAAAATATTGCCCGTCTCAGTACATCCCTCTCCTTCTCTGTCGCTGAAACCCTGATCCATGCCTTCATCACCTCCAGACTTGATTACTGTAACAGCATCCTCTATGGCTCATCTTGCAAAATTCTCAAACTCCAATACAATTAAAACTCTGCTGCCCGCCTGCTCACCCACACCCACACATCACCCCAGTCCTCCAGATACTCCACTGGCTCCCCGGTTCTCACCGGATCCACTTTAAAATCCTCCTCCTCGCCCACAAAGCCCTCCACGACCAGGCCCCCTGCCACCTCACCAACCTGCTTCACCGCCATTCCCCTTCACGCAGCCTCCTCTCCCCACCACTCAGAACCAAGCTCCGGACCTGGGGTGATAGCACCTTCTCCATCGCTACTTCCACCCTCTGGAACACTCTTCCCAAACCCATTCGTGACTGCCCAGACCTTCCCACCTTCAAAAGCCTTCTCAAAACCCACCTCTTCAGATATGCTTTTAATCTGTGATTAGTGTTCTGTGTCTTGTAATGTCCTTTCTTGTAATTGTCCTGTATTATCATGCATTTTACAATGTACTGCTTTTATATTTCCTGTATTTTATATTGTTATTTTAAACTGTTGTATATTTTAATTATTTTTAATCCTGTAAAGCGTCTGACTGCTCAGAAAAGCACTATACCAAATAAAACGTATTATTATTATTTTTAGTATGCTAGTACGGTGAAATGTCAGCTAATACAAAATAAAAGTAATACATTTATTATTATTGTGCTGTACTGATTTTATATCAATATATAATTAGTATTAAGATATAAGTAAATAAAAATGTCCGAAAAAGAAGACAAGACACCCAAGTCCATTCTTTGTAAAATAATTCTCAATAAACTTAATTTATTCACAAACTGCTTTTTTTCAAATTGCCATGATGTCATTGCTTTTTTTTTTTTTAACACATACAATAATAATTTAAAAAAATTCTAAAAGACAAGAGATATTGTCTCTTCGTCTTTCTAACTTGTTCGTGATCGCTCACTGTCCGTTCAACCCGAGGGTCCAATATGTGGCCATCGCCACAGACGACCCGCTCTGAAAATCATTCAAGAGAAAAAAAAAAAAAAAAAACCTCAATGAAAGGAAGGACTTTAAATTTTTGGGGAGCTACACAACACACTTCCCTTTTTTTCTTCTTCTCAATTTTCACATTTTGGATCAATGTTTTAGTTAAGGCTCATGTTGGGTTTCACGAAGCAGCTGACTTGAAGCAAGTGGGGTACATTTTGTGTGCATGTGTCATGGTTTTTCGAACGAGTATTTGAAATGATTAATATGTAAAAATATCCTAACAAGGTGACAAAGAAACATTAATATTTATGATTGTCCTTAAAGGTTCTAAAGTTGTACATAATTCCAGATTAGCGCCTCTTTTGAACGTCAACATAACACACACACACACATAGTAGTGAATGAGCATTCACACTGCGGAAAACAACAGCATCAGTGGGTACTTGACAGGACGCTGCCGACACAGCACAATGCTACACCTGAACACATTGCCGTGCCTTTATCACAGTTTTATTCCATTTTCTATTTATGAATGCATAAATTATGACCAAATTTAGTAGATCTGCACAAAAAAAAAATTGATTCACATCTGAATTGCAATTCTTATTCATCATAGGTACACTTCAACTGTGAGAGACAGAATGTGAAAAAAAAAATCCAGGAAATCACATTGTAGGAATTTTAAAGAATTTATTTGTAAATTATGGTGGAAAATAAGTATTTGGTCACTTCAAACAAGGAAAATCTCTGGCTCTCACAGACCTGTAACTTCTTCTTTAAGAAGCTCTTCTGTCCTCCACTCGTTACCTGTATTATTGGCACTTGTTTGAACTTATCTGTATAAAAGACACCTGTCCACAGCCTCAAACAGTCAGACTCCAAACTCCACTATGGCCAAGACCAAAGAGCTGTCGAAGGACACCAGGAAAATAATTGTAGACCTGCACCAGACTGGGAAGAGTGAATCCACAATAGGCAAGTAGCTTGGTGTGAAACAAATCAACTGTGGGAGAAATTATCAGAAAATGGAAGACATACAAGACCACTGATAATCTCCCTCGATCTGGGGCTCCACGCAAGATCTCATCCCGTGGGGTCAAAATGATCATGAGAACGGTGAGCAAAAATTGCAGAACCACATGGGGGGACCTGGTGAATGACCTGCAGAGAGCTGGGACCAAAATAACAAAGGTTACCATCAGTAACACAGTACCCCGACAGGGAATCAAATCCTCCAGTGCCAGACGTGTCCCCCTGCTTAAGCCAGTGCATGGCCCGTCTGAAGTTTGCCAGAGAGCACATGGATGATACAGCAGAGGATTGGGGGAATGTCATGTGGTCAGATGAAACCAAAATATAACTTTTTGGTATGAATTCAACTCGTCGTGTTTGGAGGAAGAAGAATACTGAGTTGCATCCCAAGAACACCAGACCTACTGTGAAGCATGGGGGTGGAAACATCATGCTTTGGGGCTGTTTTTCTTCTAAGGGGACAGGACGATTGATCCGTGTTAAGGAAAGAATGAATGGGGCCATGTATCGTGAGATTTTAAGCCAAAACCTCCTTCCATCAGTGAGAGCTTTGATTGGTTGACCAAATACTTATTTTCCACCATAATTTACAAAGAAATTATTTAAAATTCCTACAATGTTAATTCCTGGATTTTTTTTCACATTCTGTCTCTCACAGTTGAAGTGTACCCATGATGAAAATTACAGACCTCTGTTACCATTTTAAGTGGGAGAACTTGCAGAATCGTGGCTCACTAAATACTTTTTTGCCCCACTGTATATATATATATATATGTATATATATATATATATATACATATGTATATATATATATATGTTTTGAAAAAGTTTAATTGTATTCACTATACCAAATAATACATAGCGATAATTGGTTTGAATCGAGTCAACACTCCAAGAATCGGAATCAGATCACATTGTTAGATACCCAAAGAGTCACACCTCTAAGATTTAGAATAGACGGTGCAGTTTTGACCTCAGAAGGAAGAAAATATAAACAATTGTTTTCTGAACTCCTGTTTCTAGGCCACGTTGTTCTTCATTAGGCTGATAGTTGGCACAGGGATGAACAGCGCCTTTGCTAGTTGCAGCCAAGTAGCGCGCTCCAATATATAACTAATAAAAAACTATTTTTATTAATTAGATTGGAATGTCCAAACCAAGGATTTGTGGATTTTCAGGTGTGCTGTGTCAGGCAATCAACATGTTGGGAGACTCGGCAGCTGCGTGTTTAACGACACCTCTGATCTTGCCGGATGCTGACAGTCTGAACCCTTTCACGAGTCCAGCCGGCGCCGAGTCTTATAAGCAAGCAGTCACATCATCACTGTTGTCGTCAATCAGTGTCGACTTACTCGTCCAATCAGAGGAGGTGTTCCTGAGAGCCTTGCTGATTGGTGGCGTGGGTGCGATCAAGATTTAAAATGAAACTTCCATCCTAAAAATAAATAAAAAGGGAGGCGGAGAAGAAACGACCTTCCGTTTTACAAACACGTCAGTTTTCTTCGATTAAATTCAAGTCCAGTTCTGTACAATCCCTCTCAAAGACTGCCTGCTGGGCCGCTTCGCGCTCGTCCACGTCCTCTTCCCGATCGTCGTCGTCGTCGTCATCCTCGCGACACTCTTCGTCGCTCTCGCTGAGCGGGCCGATGCTGGTCCTGCCCAGACACTCAGCCGGCGAGCAGGAGCCCCGAAAGTCGCCCATGAAGGACTCCATGCCCATGTACAGATCGCCGCCGCAGGCCAGCCTGCCGCCACGCTCTAAACACTGTGGGTCGATGCTGCGGGTCTGAACAAAGAAATGTGTTCAAAAATCAAAGAATCAACTACAGCACAATAGCTGGAGTCATGTGATGTCATACCTGAGTCATCTTGGTGAAGTCGAGGACAGGGCGGGCACAAGGGCGGTCTGGGTCGCGGCGCCTCTTCAAGCCCGGTTTGAGCAGCAGCAGGTCACAAGGCTGCGAGTGGCAACGCGGTAGCTGAGGCGGAAAGCTGCGGCGCAGGGATGACGGCGTGCTGCAGGCGGAGGAAGGCGAGGCAGGCACGGGGGCCCCTGCCATAGCCCCGCCGGCCGCACAGCAGCCCTTCGGAGGCGCCGCCGATTGGCTGGGAACAGGGGGCGGAGGCAGGAAGGTGGCGGCCGCCGACGAGTCTCTGATGAGCACGGGTGAGAGGGAGAAACGCCTCTGAGGGGGCGGCGGCGGGTGGAGGGGCGAGGGTGATGAGGAGCAGGACGACGGGGAGGGGAAGAAACAGCAGCAGGCTCCTCCCCCTGCCGCTGCTTCAATAGGGTCCCATGGGAAGTTCCAAGGAAGCGGCGAGTCTGGAGAAAGTGCCAAGCTGAAGAAGGTGGGGCTTGACGAAGAGTGCAGGGACGAGTTCAAAGAGGAGCTTGGCGCCCGGAGAGGACAGGCACCTCCCCCCGTGGCACCGGCCACCACACCTGTGACCCCCATGCCGCCAACGCCTCCGTGGCACTGCTGCCGACTGACTGGAGTCCACACCCGCGAAGCGCTGGGCCGCCACGTGTAGCGGCAGCGGGACAGGTCCTCCGGTACCGACAGGGAGCGGCAGTGGCGCTTGGGCGGCGGGGGAGGAGGAGGAGGAGGCGGAGGGGCAGGCCCTGGAGGAGCCGCTGCCGCTCCTGGGAGGGAGAGCTCGGACGCCGAGGTGCTGGGTGCCAGAGGCCGGTGATGCTGCTGGGAATGAGAAGGGGGGCCGTCCAGGGGATCTCCTCCGTCCCGCAGGTGAGCATCTGGCGGCACAAGGGGGACTGGGCCGGGAGGGAAACTAGAGCTCAGCAACCCCCCCTGCAGGCTGGACTTAGAGGGAGGGCAGAGCTGCCAGTAACTGCTCTCTATGAGCGGGCACACACAAACACACAATTGAAATGTTATGGAAATCTTCAAAGACTACAATGATATCAAAGTCAAACATCCCATCCATCGATTTTCTACCGCCTATTCCCTTTGGGGTCGAACCATGATTAACAAATAGAGGATTTTGCCTGTGTGTGCTACGACCTGTCGACATGCAATAACACCCCCCCACCCTGCTGACCTCCCTATGAACTGGACTCTCACATTATTAACTGTACCCACTCTGCATCCATTTCATTGGTCACATGCAGGGGGGTCATCCCTGCATTTGTGGTCCATTCCAAGGTTTCCCCTTGTTCCCATTGAGTTTAGTTTCTTTTCTTGCCCAGATGTGGGATCAGATCAGAGGATATCGTTGTGGTTTATAAAATCTTTTGAGGCATTTGTGGCTAAAGGGCTCAATAAAAAAAAAACTTTGATTGATGATAGGAGTGTGAGTGACAGGAAGGAAAAGCCAAGCAATTCGGTGACAAGATATTTGGCGCCACCTGATGGTTTGCATCTAGACATGTCTCAATACTGTATAACAGTGGTTCTCAAATGGGGGTACACGTACCCCTGGTGGTACTTGAAGGTATGCCAAAGGGTGTGTGAGATTTTTCAAAACATATTCTAAAAATAGCAACAATTCAAAAATCCTTTATAAATATATTTATTGAATAATACTTTAACAGATATGAATGTAAGTTCATACTCTGTGAAAAGAAATGCAACAATGCAATATTCAGTGTTGACAGCTAGATTTTTTGTGGACATGTTCCATAAATATTGATGTTAAAGAATTATTTTTTTGTGAAATTTTTTTTTAGAATTAAGTTCATGAATCCAGATGGATCTCTATCACAATCCCCAAAGAGGGCACTTTAAGTTGATGAATTACTTCTATGTGTAGAAATCTTTATTCATAATTGAATAACTTGCTTATTTTTCAACAAGTTTTTAGTTATTTTTATATATTTTTTGACAAATAGTTCAAGAAAGACCACTACAAATGAGCAATATTTTGCACTGTTATACAATTTAATAAATTAGAAACTGATGACACAGTGCTGTATTTTACTTCTTCATCTATTTTTTTCAACCAAAATTGCTTTGCTCTGATTAGGGGGTACTCGAATTAAAACATTTTTCACATGGGGTACATCACTGAAAAAAGGTTGATAACCACTGCTGTATAAGACAGCCCTCAACAAAAGACAACTTCTCTTTTTACAGATATTGTTTAAACATGTTTTTGATAAGAATAAAATAGCAACTGATAGACCGCAGCAAAAAAAAGATATACTTTTTTGCTGTTCAACAGTTCATGGATGACTCCGCTTCATTAATTACCATTATCTTAAAAATTGGCATCATGCCTACAAGTATAATGTTAGCCAACTTCCTTTAAAACACTTTTATGTTGCATCTGACCTGGCCAGTGATGTGCGCGTGTGTGTGTGTGACAGGAAGGAAAAACACCAAGTGGTTTGGGGAGAACACACTTGGTTGACCCCACCTGCTGGTTTTCATGTAGACATTCCTTAACCCTGGATGAACTTTTGTTTGTGTTTTATTTTTAACCTTTCTTTTTTATCATGTTTTCAGTAACAGTGGAATAACAACTGGTAGACTGCAGTACAAAAACTCAACAATTCATGGTCAAGCCTGCTTCATTGACTATCCATCCATTTTCTTCCGCTTATTCCCTTTTGGGGTCGCGGGGGGCGCTGGCGCCTATCTCAGCTACAATCGGGCGGAAGGCGGGGTACACCCTGGACAAGTCGCCACCTCATCGCAGGGCCAACACAGATAGACAGACAACATTCACATTCACATTCACACACTAGGGCCAATTTAGTGTTGCCAATCAACCTATCCCCAGGTGCATGTCTTTGGAAGTGGGAGGAAGCCGGAGTACCCGGAGGGAACCCACGCATTCACGGGGAGAACATGCAAACTCCACACAGAAAGATCCCGAGCCTGGATTTGAACCCAGGACTGTAGGAACTTCGTATTGTGAGGCAGATGCACTAACCCCTCTGCCACCGTGAAGCCCCGCTTCATTGACTACTATTTCCTTAATATTTGCACCATAATAAATATTAAAAGGCTACACCTAAATACTTATTAATGGTCTGTGCTTTAGACAGGTGATTTGAACTTAATGAAAAAGACTGAAAATAAGCCGAGAGTCTTGGGGCCGCAGGTCCCCAGTCAGGTCCAGCCAGGTGGGGGGACAAGGGAGGAATCCCCCCTTTAAAGATGATTAAATATGCACCATTTAAAAATGTTTTCGTGTTTAAAGAAAAGAAAAATTATCAACCAAGTTTACATTAATAAATACCCCATTCATCCAAATGAATCACTATGTATGTTTCAGTCCCTATGTTATTTAGTCACTACAGTATTTACAACTTGTGTTCACATCCACAGGAACCACATGAGTTAGCCTACTCTATGCAGTATTTACAACCTTTCTAGTGTTCACTTAACAGCCACAGATGGTTCATCTAGTTATTTACGTTATTGACACATTACTTTGGCATTTTTGCTTTGATGGCTCTGACATGAGCCTTCCTGGCCAATTTTTGAGCAGCTTGCATTTTTCTTTTTGCTTCTGCCTTGGATTATAGAGCCAATTTCTGTCTCTTTGACTACTACCTTTCCACTTCTAACTGCTCCAAATGCAAAAATCATAAAGAGTACAAACAATGTTTATTCTATGAAGTAACTTATTTTACCTGAATAGCCATTTCTAATTTATAGCATGACATAACAAATACAGTATATTGCAGTCATGTTGTTTATGTTTCAAAATGATGATTCAACTATTCAATGTTAAAACATAAACAGTAGAACAAATTAACAAAATGTCAGCTCCTTTCTTGTTCTAAAACATGAATGAAAATGAAATTTAGCATTTAGACAGGCTATACTGGAGTAAAATTAATCACGTCTGCCACAATCATGTGTGTTCTTAAATGTGTATTCTATTTTTTCCGTGGTAAGAGCAATTTTAATTTGGCCTTACATGGTAAACACCTAAAATGAATGTTTTGGGCATTGTTTTATTCAGATGCATTGTGGATTTACTGGACGTCGTCGACATCGCTAAAAAACTAAAATCTAAGGAAGAGAATCCCTCTGCCATCTTCCACGTTTTTTTTAAATATATAAATCACCCGCTTCAATATTCCCTCTTCTCTTCTCCGATTCTCTCATCGTCATTTGGGATGTGAGTGCCTGTTGTGATTTCCCTTCCTGGTTCAATGACCCGCCCTATCTTGCCTCTGATTGGTCTGTCCGTAACGTTTTGTCCTAATCTTAACCAATCATTACTCATCATAGTAAACCAACCAACCAATCATGGATTTGCTCATACGTAAACCAACCAATCATCATTGATGTTTCCCGTATATTTTGTCATCTGCCCGTGGAGTTGCTTCGCTACATAGCTTCGATTTTTAAGTTAATATTTTTTTATGAAAAAACATAGTTTTTACCACTGGATTATCAAAAAACGTACTGATTACGGGAAAACCGTAGTTGTTGGCAGGTATGGCAAAGAGACAGAACAAGATTTAAAAAAAAATTGTAGGTCAGAAAAAAACCGAAAAATATTTATTTTTATTTTTACAGAAATAAAAAAGACGAATTTCTGACTATAGATGACAAAAATCACATGCCTGGTGCTTTCACTGTACTTATAGTATACTGTAGGAGCCTAAATACTGTTTAAGTTGATTGAAATTTTATGGAAGGTGCATTATGTTTACTCAGCCAAAAGGGGACTATTTAATTTATTTGCATGATAAGAACTTTTATATATTGAATGCTTATAATAATTATATAAAGCTCACTTTATTTGTAATTATTACATTTGTCAAAATTATTTGATGATGTAACTGCTTTAATTGTATATATGGCGGAAGGATCTTTGTGGTCAGGTGGTCTTTGGACGCAAAGAGTTTTGGGTAATGGCAGCCAGGTGCGGTGGAATCGAGCCACACAGTTTTTGGACCTCACTCTCACTTTTTCTTACTCTTACTTTTTCTAACTCTTCGTTACTGTAACAAACTAGCTTTATTTTGCCATTCATTTTTTCCCACATCATTGTTGTGTTATGTTTTTTGAAGTTGATAATTAAACTATACAAAACAAAGAAGAACGTCTGGAGTTTTTTTTGTTGTTGCCGCAGCAAGGGAGCAGGAGAAAATAGAGGAGCGTCAAGCTAAGGCTACATTAGGAATCTACATATACTGTACACATTTAGCGAGTGTACTGTTTGGCTGAGTTACTTTTAGGATTTAAGTATTTTGATGACGCATTCATTGTTAGTGTAAGATAAACACTCACCAGGCATCAAGCCATCAGGGGGCCAGCACTCTCCCAGGGTTTTCGGGTCCAGCAGGGACTGAAAAACGGAAACACAGCAATATTACAACACTGTAGTTGCAAATCATAGTGATATGTTTTTGTGTCAACATTACAACCAGTTCGCCAGAGGACAGTATTTGTATTGAATGCGATATTATTAAAAAGGGCTTTGAGACAGTATTGCTTAAATGCGATCTATTTATCTTTTTCAAATGCCATGGCGATCAAATTGGTGTTGAAAACAGGTGTTCATATCCAGTATATGGTTTCACTGTCACATGGCGAGGTTTTGTCGTGACCAAACACACTCACCAGGTCCGAGTCCCCCGGCTGAGCAGGGTCGCCTTCCAGACTCCTGCTTCCTCACGCTTTCCACATGCAACGTGACCACATCATGGTGGTGGTTGGGGGGGGGATTGACGGGGAGGAAAGGAGGAAGGTTGAGGAATGCCCGCTTCGCTTGCGTGCCTTGTACGGGGGCGGCTGGGTCCGGCGACGGCTGCGCCTAGGCTCCCCCTCCTTTGCGCCTCAGGGCCAGGTAGCCCCGCCCACTCTCACAAGGATAACATGGTCAGTCAGGCAATGGCCTCGGCAAAAGTGCCTGCAAGGGTGAACAAAATCAAACAAAAAATAACAAAATATATTTTTGTCAAGCAGCTAAAATTCACAAAAAATGGCAAAGTGTGGAAAGTGTTTTGCATATTACTCATTATGCTTCATAGTGGATTTATATGAGTGAAATTTTACCTTGTGTATACTTAAACATTTTTAACATGTCTACAACGTTCAGTGAACAGGTTGTGTGTTATGTGTGACCATTTGTACCAATGTTCTGTGTTGGTTGTAATTTATTTGTACCACGAACATGGAAGGTAGTTTGGATTGGGTAATGTAAATTGATGCAAATCATCCATCCAGTTTCTTTTGCTTGTCCCTCTCAGAGTCGCGGGGTGACTGGAGCCTATTCCAGCTACATCCCGGCGGAAGGCAGAGTACATCCTGGACAAGTTGCTACCTCATTGCAGGACCAACACGGAGTGACAGACAACATTCACACACTACGGCCCATTTAATGTTGCCAATCAACCTATCCCCAGGTACATGTCTTTGGAGGTGGGAAGAAGCCGGAATACCTGGATGAAACTGATGCAAATAATTTCAAAATTAAACTCAGTCATTGACTAAAACGTTTAACGTTGTCTGCAAGATGGTGGCATGTCCACAACAAACAGGCTGTTAGGTAATAAAAATTTAACTAGAGACGTATCATCGGCCAGACTTATTTATTAACTTGTGACGCCGTTAAGCCGCACTTGGCCCCCCGGGCCGTAGTCTGGGCATCCCTGGGCTAGATGAAGCCTCACGTAGCACCAGTGTACTACGTATCACAGTGTGAGAATCATCCATCCATTTTCTACCGCTTATTTCCTTTGGGGTCGTTGGTGCCTATCTCAGCTACAATCAGGCGGAAGGCGGTGTACACCCTGGAAAAGTCGCCACCTCATCGCAGGGCGTGTGAGAATCAATGTTTTTATATCATACATACCACCATAGCGTCAACATGAAAACTGCTAATAATCACAGAAAACATCAATTTATTTCAAAATAGGTATTTGCCTGTAACTTATTTGGTAAAGAAATAGCTTATGTATGCCAAAAATGGGCAACCCAATGTAGATCATATTGTGGTGGTTGTGATGTACTTAAAACTGTTTTCTTACATTTGATTCTGAATAAGTCAGTCATTTTTTTAGGCTAACTTAATGAAGCCTGACCAGAAGTTGCTTTTCATTTTAATATTCACAATTATATGATCACCTCTATTGAAAGGTAAAAAGTAGGGGCTTCAAACTAATATTTCATAGTGGGCCAAATCGCAGTTATAGAAGTCCTCAGAGGGCCACTTCATGATATTAGTTAGACCCTCGAGGATTTTGAGACGTTGCGATCACACCAATTATGTATTGCTTCGCAACTTTGCCCAGTCACTGCAATTTCCTCGCACAATATGGCCAATCATTGATGTAACAAACTGTCTCTAACCAATAAAATGTCTGTGGCAATTTTAATGCAAGTTTTTTAAAATGTTGCTTTAAAATAGGGCACTCTAAGCTGTGACAATCACAAAACAAGCCTGCAAAGTCCTAAAGGGATTGATTATTAAAAAATAAAAATCTAGCGAAATTCTCAATTGTTGGTAGTATTTCCATTTCAAATTTAAACCGGGTTTGATTACCACATTGAAAAACTTCAGCTAATTTCCTATAGAAGGAGCTAGGGCATTAATTGTTAACTAGCCTAAATGCCAGAATGAATACAAGACACAAACGTTTTAAAAATGAAACTTGGTTAAGATATTTCCGTGTGGGTATAAGTACTTTTTAAGCACAGTCACATAACTACCGTGGTATGACATTTTAAAATTCATTTGATTATTACCATTATTTATCAACAACCCAAAAAAAAATGCTTTAGAAAAAGAAGTTAAAGTTTGGCTAGTGTAGAATACAATATCAAAAGGGTTGGAATGACAAAAAAAGCTTGGAATGAATTATTGTATCAAATAATATTGAGTTAAAACACTTCCTTGTGGTCTACGTAACATATAATGGTGGTTCTTTGGTCAAAATTTTGCATAGATTGTGTTTTACAGACCGTTTTCAAGCTGCTTTTCGACTGTCTTAGCAAGATGTGCCGTTTTGGGGACATATTTACGTGGCTCCACGTCTTCTCCCCACCATCTTTGTTGTAGTTTATAGCGCTTCTATAGAGTCTACTGATAACGTTTGAAATATACGCTGCGTAACGTTACAAATGGCAACAGTGGAGGATGCATGTCCATGTATGAGCCAGTCTGCCCCACAAAAGGAGCATAGCAAAAAAAGCATTTATTGACTACAGAGAGTCGCACAATGCACTTTGGGTTAATTTATTCCATAATATGGATAATACAGTGATATCTTCGGTGCAAAAATTTTAGAGGACGAGCAAATTCCAAACGGCTTGTTTAGACGGAAGTATGAAGGAAAGCGATATTGTTTTATTATTATCTCGGCAATGCCTCCATGGTTTGACTTTAAATTTTCTGAAATTACACAGATCCCGAATACACAACAGCAGGTACCAATAGGTGAAAAAAATAGTTTTTGCATAAAAGAGCCTCTTCAAAGACTGCAATTGCATGCGTTTTTTTTGTCCAAATTGCAATACATTAATGAAGAAAGATGAAATGCCCAAAATACGCAAATTATTTCCAGGCTTTTGGAGGCCACGTAAAATTATGTGGAGGGTTAACTGTGGCCAGGGCCTTGAGTTTGACACCTGTGGTGTAGAGAAGGGTGCATTTGCATACATGTCCAGAGGACTCAAGACTTTTTACACTCAGCACCGATTACCTCTCCTTTATAACTTTATATTTTGGATATTATACTACTGACATCACGTGTGGAACTCTTTGACTTAATACAATTTGTTTACAGTTAGCAGAGGTGTGTAGTGCTGTAGTCCAGTGTTTTCCAACCACTGTGTCGCGGCACACTGGCGTACCATGAGTGGATTATGTAATTTCACCGATTTTGGGTTAAAAATATTTTTTTCAAACCAGTAATTATAATCTGCAAATGTGCCGTTGTTGAGCGTCTGTACTGTCTATAGCTCGGCATATCAGTAGGCGGCAGCAGGTAGTTAATTGCTTTATAAATGTCGGGAACATGGTTTGTCGTGATCACAATATGCGGGAGGCAGAGCGCAGGTAAAAATGTATCTAATGCTTAAACCAATAAACAAAAGGCAAGTGAAAAGGCATTGAAGCTTAGGTATGGCTATGCAAAATGGAACTAAAACTGAACTGGCTGGAAAGTAAACACAAACAGAATGCTGGATGACAGCAAAGACTTACAGCGTGTGGAGCAGACGGCGTCCACAAAGTACATCCGTACATGACATGACAATCAACAACAAAATAAGCGCGCAAGACAAGAACTAATACACTACACACAGGAAAACACAAAAAAACTCCAAATAAGTCTCGACGTGATGTAACAGGTCGTGACAGTACACCTACAGTGGGGCAAAAAAGTATTTACTCAGCCACCGATTGTGCAAGTTCTCCTACTTAGAATGATGACAGAGGTCTGTAATTCTCATCATAGGTACACTTTAACTGTGAGAGATAGAATGTGAAAAAAAAATCCAGGAATTCACATTGTAGGAATTTTAAAGAATTTATTTGTAAATTATGGTGGAAATTAAGTATTTGGTCAACCATTCAAAGCTCTCACAGATGGAACGAGGTTTTGGTTCAAAATCTCACGATACATGGCCCCATTCATTCTTTCCTTAACACGGATCAATCGTCTTGTCCCCTTAGCAGAAAAACAGCCCCAAAGCATGATGTTTCCACCCCCATGCTTCACAGCAGGTATGGTGTTCTTGGGATGCAACTCAGTATTCTTCTTCCTCCAAACACGACAAGTTCAGTTTATACCAAAATGGATACTTGGATGATACAGCAGAGGATTGGGAGAATGTCATGTGGTCAGATGAAACCAAAATAGAACTTTTTGGTATAAACTCAAATCGTTGTGTTTGGAGGAAGAAGAATACTGAGTTGCATTCCAAGAACACCTTACCTACTGTGAAACATGGGGGTGGAAACATCATGCTTTGGGGCTGTTTTTCTGCTAAGGGGACAGGACGATTGATCCGTGTTAAGGAAAGAATGAATGGGGCCATGTATCGTGAGATTTTGAACCAAAACCTCCTTCCATCAGTGAGAGCTTTGAATGGTTGACCAAATACTTATTTTCCACCATAATTTACGAATAAATTCTTTAAAATTCCTACAATATGAATTCTTGGATTTTTTTCCTTCATATTCTATTCTGTCTCTCACAGTTGAAGAGTACCTATGATGAACATTACAGACCTCTGTCATCATTTTAAGTGGGAGAACTTGCACAATCGGTGGCTGACTAAATACTTTTTTGCCCCACTGTATTTTGAGACAAGAGCTATAGTGATGCATGGTTGGTTATGGTTTAAATTCATATCCAACAATTGCAACGACTTTTTACCGTCAATATCGACTGCTGAGTTTCATTTTTTTTTTATGTGTTCTGCTTGTGGTGTTCCTTTGCATTTTTTTTCAATGAAAAAATTCTGCCTTGGCTCAAAAAAAGGATGCAAAATACCGCTAGGGCATACTTCATAGGAGAAGAGGCCGCCTTACTGAACTCTAATGAGGCCGCTGCTGTTAGCTTGATGCTAACGCCTCCAATAGTTTTCAACGGGCGATGCTTTTCTCTCCGAAGGAGAAGGGTAAAACGCCACCGTATCACGTCTAATATTTTAACAGCGCTTTCGTCAGCGAGAATAAGTGGCAAATGCCAGGTTGGAGAATTTGAACGACGATTACACGTGTTTATTACGGTTGGTTAGCCGCACACACCTGAGCACTCCGCTAACTATAAATAAACATGTCATCTCGTTATAACTTTCAAGGTCGACGCTGTGGATCCGCCCACTAAGCTCTTCGAAAACAAACCGACGACGAGCTCCCCGTTTCTCCCCCACCCCCGGGCTTGGACACGCGTACGGCCCCAAATCGAGGTCTCACCGGCCGCTAGCTAACGACCCGCACAAGCTAGCAGCGTTAGCCCAGCAACTGTAAATATCAGACGGGATGTTTCCGTTCCCGCGTTTGTAGTGAACCTGGGTGTTTTTGTGTGGTTTTTCCGAATACACGCAGTCAGTCATATTAACATTAAACATGGTGGTAGGGATGAGACGAATACGTGTAACTGGCGCGAGTGGGGGACAAGACGTCGGGATGCTGCGGGGTGGATGTGTCCGGGCTTGTTAGCTTCCCCCCTCCCTCCGCCTCCTCCCTTCCTCTCTCCCGACAGAACCGCAAAACAAGCGAGGACTCACGGATGTATAGGTGGAAGGATGGATGGATGGATGGATGGATGGCTCACCTCATCGGAAAGCCCCTTTCCGGGGGTTACCACCGGTGGATGCAGCACCAACAGACAGCACCGGTACTCGGATGTTATTGACCCAGTGTGATTAAAGAGCCGAACCCACCGCTACGCCTGCCGCCGCCGCCGCCGCCAGCATCCAAATCCACTACAATAAATTACTGTTTACATTTAATGGCGAAGTGCAGGTATTGCACAAGCATAAAACAAACACACATGCAGTCGATATCAGGTGTCCAATTATTTAAAACATAATGATAGCGATTGGAACGTGCACACGAAGGCAAGCGGCAGGCATTCATAAATAACATTTACGGTGGCAGCGGGGAGGGAGGGAGAAGGGGCGGGGCTACACCCCCCCCCCCCCCACTTTAGCTATTTATTTACATTTTTAGCCTATTTTGATACAAATAAATTACTAGGTAAAACGGAATGAATCTTATTTGGGTCCCATATCAACCTTAAGAAAGTCAGTGACTTCACTATAAAAGTGGGTGACATTGTTATCACCAGGAAAGATGAGATCACCTATCTAGGTTCCATTCTACAGGCTAATCTTTCCTGTGATAAAATGGCAACCAAGGTAATCAAAAAGGTCAACCAAAGAACAAGATTCCTCTACAGAATCTCCTCTCTGGTCAACAAAAGCACCTTGAAGATTCTAGCAGGAACTCTCATTCAACCCTTTTTCGATTACGCTTGCACCTCCTGGTACCCCAGCACCTCCAAAACCCTCAAATCTAGACTCCAAATATCCCAGAATAAGCTAGTCCGGTTACTTTTAGACCTCCACCCCAGATCACACCTCACTCCAACACACTTCTCCAAAGTGGGCTGGCTCAAGGTTGAGGACAGAGTAAAACAACTTGCACTGAGCCTAGTCTATAAAATCCGCTACACCTCCTTGATATCGAAGTACATGTCAAACTACTTCCTTGACGACCTTAATGACCTCCATAATCACAACACCAAGGGGAGCTCCACAAACCACTTTAAACCCAGATTCCGATCTAACAAAGGTCTTAACTCATTCTTTTTCTATGCCACATCAATGTGGAATGCACTCCCAATAGGTGTAAAAGTAAGTGCATCTCTATATTCCTTCAAAACCGCTCTAAAACAACACCTCCAGGCAACTTCAACCCTTTACTAATACCCTCCTCCATTCACATCCCATCTCCCCGGATTATAAATAACCTAATGTAAATAATCAAACGTACTTTTAATGTATTTACTTGCTCTTATGCTATCTGAACTCACTATGTTCTCTGCTGGCTGTACATATCCTACTAAGTAAGACCTACACTGTTTCAAAGTCCATTTCTCTGTTGATGCAATTGTTGATGACTGAAGTACTGATATCAACCAAAGCTCCTCATCCCACCCCCAGATTGTAAATAATGTAAATAATTCAATGTATATACTATGATGATTAACCTCTGTGATGACTGTATTATGCTGATAGTATATATTTGTACCATGAATTCATTAACGTGGACCCCGACTTAAACAAGTTGAAAAACTTATTCAAGTGTTAACATTTAGTGGTCAATTGTACGGAATATGAACTGAACTGTGCAATCTACTAATAAAAGTATTAATCAATCAATCAAACTAAAACCGAAGACTCCCAAATGATTCTATTTTTAAAAAAGTAAACAGAGTGATGTTTTTTTAAAGGCAGTTTTGTGTGTTTAGGAGGCGATTGCTAAAGGAACTGAAAAGGCGTCTCCTTTCGTTGGTGCGGCAGCTTGAGAAGAATAAAGAAAAAAAAATCTGACTCTATTGTCGTTAGGGATGTATGCCGAGTATCAGGGATGTGAATCTTTGGGCACCTTTAGAATCAATTCTCGATTCAACGTGATTCCCAATTTAAACAGATTCTCAAAGTGTATTAATTGGGCAATCAATCATCCATCCATTTTCTACCGCTTATTCCCTTTTGGGCTCGCGGGGGCGCTGACGCCTATCTCAGCTACAATCGGGCGGAAGGCGGGGTATACCCTGGACAAGTCGTCACCTCATCAGAGGACCAACACAGACAGACAGACAACATTCACACTCACATTCACACACTAGGGCCAATTTAGTGTTGCCAATCAACCTATCCCCAGGTGCATGTCTTTGGAAGTGGGAGGAAGCCGGAGTACCCGGAGGAAATTACCCACGCATTCACGGGGAGAACATGCAAACTCCACACAGAAAGATCCCGAGCCTGCGATTGAACCCAGGACTGCAGGACCTTCGTATTGTGAGGCCGACGCACTAACCCCTCTTCCGCCGTGAAGGCTGTCAATCAATCAATCAAAGTTTATTTATATAGCCCTGTATCACGAGTGTGTCAAGGGGCTGCACAAGCCACAACGACATCCTCAGCTCAGATCCCACATCAGGGTAATGTTGCACCCTACAAAGTGTTTATGCTGTGAGTATTGTACTTTTTACAAATCAGCTGTTTGATTCAAACATTCATCTTAGTCGTAGTTCAGCTCAGTTCCCCCATCAGGGCAAGATAAACTCAACCCAATGGGATACAATGAGAAACCTTGGAGGGGAGAGCAGATGTGGGGACTCGTGGATTTAGTTAATCGTGTGAGAGTCCAGTCCGTAGTGGGGCCAGCAGAGGATCATCTTGAGTGGAGACAAGTCAGCAGCGCAGAGATGTCCCCAACTGGTGCAGAGATGAGTGGTCCTCCCCGGGTCCTGACTTTGAACAGCTAGCGTGACCTTTGTGGTCACCTAATAACCTCTCCACGCAGGAGAGTGGGGCAGAGCAGAAAAGAGACGGCAGATGAACTGGTCTAAAAGGGAGGTCTATTTAAAGGCTAGCGTATGCAAATGAGTTTTAAGATTTTAAGATTCCAATTTTGAAAATGATGTGACGAAGAAGAATCGTGATTTGGATTTGAATCAATCTTTTTGTGCACTCCTAGTATTGCTACCCGTTTTTCTTTCGCGCCTTAATTCACATGCTGGTTTACCAGCTTGAGTATATCTTTAAAACAAGTGAGAGTGAGTAAAGAGTTTGAGCATAAAATGCTAGCTGTTCTGTTCTTGGGCGTTCCAGTCGTTCAATAGAGGTAGGAAAGAGTTTTCATAGAGTCCCAAAATAAATGGTTCATAAAGGTAATAAAGTCAGGGAAAAAAATTAAAGTGGCTCTTAAAAATATCACTGTCATCATCTTGTGGAATTCAATCTGACTATTCCCGTGTCCACAGCAATCACTTTGTAAAATGTTTGAACATTTGTTTTGAGAAACTTCCTGTAATGCAATCAAATTTATTCTCTACTCTATTAGTAGTTTGAGAGCAGAACAAAGCGTAATGAAAGGACAAGAGATTGCTTTACTTTGTATTATTTTGTGGTTGCTATACTGAAATATAACTACAAAGACCTTGTTGTGCAAATAAATTAACGTCATATTAAAATGTAACTGCACTTTTTTTTTTAAGTTGTCTATCGTTCTCAATCTTTATGAAAGACATCAAAGTATAACCAAGTATTTGTGATATTATAAGCGCAAACACGTACAAACTATTTATAGCGGGGTTGTGTTCTCAAGTTTGTGTACAATTTCGAGATGATCATCTGGAGAGGTGTTTCCCACTTCCTTGCTCCCTGGAAGTTTATTCCATCCATTTTCTACCGCTTATTCCCTTTGAGGTAGCGCGCAACGCTGGTGCCTATCTCAACTACAATCAGGGTACACCCTGGACAAGTCGCCACCTCATCGCAGGGCCAACACAGATAGTATTGTAGATCATAAATCATGCATCTCACTTGGACAGAAGTCTGAGGACGTAGTCCGACAAGTTAGTAATGTCGTGGCGAAGTTGGGAGAGTGGCCGTGCCAGCAATCTGAGGGTAGTAACCAGTAGGTTCAATCCCCACCTTCTACCATCCTAGTCACGTCCGTTGTGCCCTTGGGCAAGACACTTCTCCCTTGCTCCTGATGGGTCCTGGTTAGTGCCTTGCATGGCAGGTCCCGCCATCAGTGTGTGAATGTGTGTGTGAATGGGTGAATGTGGAAATACTCTCAAAGCGCTTTGAGCTCCTTAAAAAGGGGTAGAAAAGCGCTATACAAGTACAACCATTTACCATTTTAGACTTTGACAGCCATTTAGAACACGAAAATGGTGAGAACGATACAAGAAGATGCTTGGTACACCTTCCCCCCAACCTGTTTATTCCTGAGGATTATGGTCATTCTTCATCTAAAGGGGAGCATATTAACATCCTAGTAGTCTGTATCCTAATGACAGCGGACCTTGCACTGTAGGTGATGTTTTATTATGTTTGTTGGCTCTCATAAAGTTTGCAATGAGTAGTAATCAGTGATGAAGAAAAAAAAAAGCAAACATCTTGATGCGTTTTTTAAAATGAATACACCCCGTTGCCTTAAAATTATCCAAATATCCATCCATCCATTTCCTTCTGCTTATCCGAGGTCGGGCTGCGGGGGCAGCAGCCTAAGTAGAGAAGCCCAGACTTCCCTCTCCCCAGCTACTTTGTCCAGCTCCTCCCGAGGGATTCCGAGGCGTTCCCAGGCCAGCCGGGAGACAGTCTTCCTAACGTGTCCTGGGTTTTCCCCGTGGCCTCCTACCGGTTGGGCATGCCCTAAACAACTCCCTTGGGAGGCGTTCGGGTGGCATCCTGGCCAGTTATCCGAACCACCTCATCTGGCTCCTCTCGATGTGGAGGAGCAGTGGCTTTACTTTGAGCTCCTCTCGGATGACAGAGCTTCTCACCCTATCTCTAAGGGAGAGCCCTGCCACCCGGTGGAGGAAACAAATCTCATGATCTTGTCCTTTCGGTCATAATCCAAAGCTAATGACCATAGGTGAGGATGGGAACGTAGATCGACCGGTAAATTGAGAGCTTTGCCTTACGGCTCAGCTCCATCTTCACCACAACGGATTGATACACTAAAGAAGCCGCACCAATCCGCCTGTCGATCTCACAATCCATTCTTCCCTCACTCGTGAACAAGATTCCAGAGGTACTTCATCTCCTCCCCAACTCGGAGATGACACTCCAGCCTTTTAAACAAAATATGTAAATATTAGATATTATTAATGTGCCTCTTAGTACAATACATTACATAATGTGCATATAACTTCAATGTTTTTAAAGGCTTTAAGCAAAATGGTGCAACTCCCATAGGCTCTATTGTAAGCAGACTTTAAAAACACATTTAATATTTAGAATGCAAAATAAAATAACATCAGCATGTCTCTCATAATGCTTGTGAGCAATAGGCAAAAAAATGAAAAAAATAAAAAATGCAGTTCCCATTTAAGTCCTAGTAATAAATATTGTAATTGTTGGTCCAATCCACAGAAACTAAAAGCTTAGTTGTTGTGCAGGAAAGACAAGTGCTTTATTCGACCCAGATGACCACATTTTAGCGTCTTTGATGCAATTCGCTGGCATCAAGAAATTATCCTGAATAGCATTATTAATAAATTTCGTAGGCTCAACAGCATATACTGAATCTTGATATAGCTGAACAACAGAGACATTTATGACTAAATAGTGAGACAAAATATGAACTTCACAACATAAAAACAACTGCAGACATGAATTGTAGATGACAGACTAATATTTGGAAATCAACTGCAACCAAACTAAATCACCACAAATGATTCCCGGGCACGGCACCGCTGCAGCCCACTGCTCCCCTCACTACCTAAGGGGTGATCAAGGGGATGGGTCAAGTGCAGAGGACAACTTTCACCACACCTAGTGTGTGTGTGAGAGACAATCATTGGTACTTTAACTTATCCTTCTCTTTCGCGTCCTGCTCACAGCAGCATGGCACCCGTTATGTCAAATGTTACATAGCACTTAAATAATTATAACTGTCTTTTATGCATTAATGCTTAATTTGTTGACCCCTCCAGATGTGAAGACCAATCTTTTGTTCTTCAATTTTTGCGTCAAAGTACTGTTTTGTTGATGGTGAATAGTTTAAATCTTTCAGAAATGTTTTTTTCTTAAGTGTATAAATCCACTCCACCCAGTTTTAAATATTTTTCATGATCGCTTATTTCTTTGCTTATAAACCTTTCAAAATAAACCAAAATCTGCACTGTAGCAAGTAAATAATCCGTAGTCGCCTGAAACCCAGAAGTGCCTCTAAGCCACGTGATTGCAACCCAGTACCAGGGTTTCACCTCGATTGCCAATTTACCTGTGGCGGTCGACGTGTGGTTAGGGTCATGGTCACCATGACATTGTATAAATTGCATAATTAGCTATAAGATTTTCTTTAAAAAGGAAATGCATAAATACATGTATAGGAATCAGTGTTATGAATTAGTATCCACATTTTTTTTCATTTAATCATTTTGTTCTTGAATCGTTGCGGTTTGTACAGTGTACTTTTTTGAGACTTTTAAGTATTTAAAGATTTGTATTTTTTTTTTCAATTAAAAACGACTAAAAAACAAAACTAGCATCTTTTTCTGGTGTTAAAGACTTTACTCGGGTTTCAAAACTTTACTTCTGGGCCTCGATGTCATCGCAAAAGAGGCGAACAGCAGCAAGCATGACACTTGCTTTGCACTGCTCCTCCAATTAAAATTTATATCCTTTAAAGTCATCACTGTCTAAATATTTGTACATTTTGTAGATCGCTGTTCACAGGTATATCTGAGATATATTAAAGGTATGTCCACATCACACATCGTCACATGCTGACCACACTTATAAATTCACGTGTGTCTTGTTCATCACATCCAGTTTCGGCAACAGTTTTCAGGGATCAATATTTTTCCGAAGCCAAATTTTTGGTAAATCAGTAGACAATAGTTTGCAAATAGGCTTTATGTATATCCATGTAACGACCTTCTGGTAGTAAAGTTTTATTGGCAGAGAATGAGGAAATTTATGTGCACGGGAAGTAAAACCTGTTGGAATTGGACAAGTTGTAAGCATAAGATTGGCAATAAAAGCTAAAAATATATTTTTAAAAATTTCCAAAGAAAAGTAGATTCAAAAATTATGAATTGATTTAGACTTGTAATGATTAAGAATTGTCATTTGGATGTGAATTGTGCGGGGAGACTCGCGGAGCCTCTGACATAGGTGATGGCCAGAAAAGAGGTAAGATTACTTCATATGAGTGTTGTAGCATGTCCACTTTTCAGTGGATTTCTCCATCATTACAGATAATTGTCAAGACTTGTGTACCTTAAAATGTATTTAACTTCAAACATTTTTATTTGAGGAGGCTCTACCCCGTTACCTAAAAGTAGAAGCGGCTCTGGTTTGAAATTAACGCGCTTGTCCTAGCAATCCTGTAATCCACAGGCCAATCTTAAAGCACTCAAAAAAAGAAAAATTTAGGTAAATATTAATCCATAAAGTTGCTCTGGTTGCAAAATGGCATCTGCTGACAGGCCTCTCTCAAGTCACCATCTGTCATCGCTCAATTGCACCGCGTTTGTGTGCCATCAAAACACGACTAAAATGCTAAATACTCATATATTTCATGAAATCATGTAGAAGAACTGCGCTTGCCCCGTGAATGCCATACATAAATATTTCCTTCTGAGTAACTAATTGAAATAGTGATGGAATTGTGTGGCTGGTCTTTACAAAAAACGCATAACTGCATTGCACTGCAGTTTAAGACTTATCACTGCCAACATTTAACAGATCACTGCTGTGATGTCACAAGGTGTATACCCTCATGTGCCAATATAAATGGTAAAATACTCATTTTTCCACATTTATTCATACCAATTACATACAATACTGATGAATATCAGTATTGATTAGAAATATTGATATTTAACAAAATTCTAACGATATGCATCCCTAGTCATTGTAGAGTACAACGAAATTGTGTGCAATCCTAGTTAGTGCAGTTTAAAAAAAACATTACGAAAAAATACAACAAAGTCCTAAAACTTATAGCTGTCATATTTTGTACAGCGTTTTAAAATTAAGTTCTCATGTGAAATATTGCATTGGTGAGCTACAAGAAGTTTTGCACTTGCATGAAAAAGCACAAGTAAAGATTTATAAAATGAGGGCACTTCATATAACATTTTAACCGCAAATATTGTCAAAGCCCCTTCCTGTGTCGTCAGATACGAATATGGCACACTGACATTCTCACCATCCCCAGTGGCGTGCATTGTTAGCGCTGGGTGGGAGTTCAAACCCTGTCAGAAATTAACCAAAAAAAAAAAAAGTTTTGCACATGCATTTCCCATGAACTAATTTTGGTATAAAACATGCATTCAATTACAGTTTGATTTTAATGTTAAAAAAGCATAAGCGTAGAAATGGGGGAAGCTAAAATCAAAATGTCTTATTTTTTTACAACCTTGCATAGAGGTTCATCTAGGAAATGTGGCTTGCATGCAACTAATTAGGTATCAACCTACAGTAACAAAAAACCTCTGTTAACATTGTTACCACTGTAGATAATCTACCATGGGGGTTATTTGTTTATGACGAATTGACACAATAGGATTACTAAGGCTTGTTTTTGAATCTTAAAGCCTACAATATGCCAGTCAATTATGAAACTTGTTTCATTTAGCTGTACACAGAGTTCTGTACTTCGGTTAAACATCTTGTCAGAGTCTTCAGAGACTCTTTAGCAACACCGCCCTCTAACGAAGTAATACTGTAGCACACTTTTCCCCTGCAGTTTGTACCATTAAGTCTCCATAAAGATATGTTTTAAAACGGACATCCGCAAATAGGTGGGAATGTATCAGGTTTTATATACATCCCAGATGTTCCTCAGTGCCCCTACAATAGCCTGCATAGTGGAGAAAAAAAAAAAAAAAGTAATTCAACATTTACATCTTTATTAATTTTACTCAGTTCTGGAAAAAAGTGCAGTGAATTAAGAGTGCAAATGATAGAAACATGCTCAGGGTCAGTGCATCAAGGCAACCTCCGTCTGTTAAACACTAGGATGCCTGCAAGAGCAGCTGGGAAATCTCATCTCTCCTCCCTGCCCGCCCAGGACAAATATCACATCCACCCCCCTTTTATTTTTAAATCCTCAATGTTCTTAAAAAGACAAAATACTGGAAACACATACACAAGATTCAATTCCAAACAACCCATGCATCATGACACCACAGCAATGAATCATCAATAGGGATTCCATAAGAACTGGTCCGAAACAATTGGAACCTGCTGGTCATCAACAGATAAATCTACATGGAAACAAGGACATGAAAACCAATTCTAACAGATGATCAGATTGGTCAATTCGTCATAATCTGTGTAAAACAGCCAATGGTCCTACCTTCTGCATGGTCAGCGTCCAGCTGGAGGTGGAGCCAGTCATTCACATTGTCATTGGCCAGTTGAATCCTGAAAGAGCAGTTGAGGCCAGGGGGAGAGCGAGGAGGTCGGCGGTTCCTTATGGGTTCCTGGTTGAAAAAAATAAAATTGTCACTTTTGATCGTTAACATACATGACTTCCAGCTCACGTTACCGATGATAGCATAACACTCCAGGTGCTGCGCAGCTCTGGAGACATCTCAGCCGACAGGGGAGACACAGAGGAAGCCGCTATGGTCTCATTCTCTCTCCGTTTTTCTCCATCATCCCACAAATCAGAGGTTATCGTTGCAAACTGGTTCTGCCTGCAACGATTTAGCAGCCAAAGCTTAAAAAAAAAATATGCGACGAATACACAAAGACAACCACAACACATACCACTGGAAATGTAATTTTTTTTTCTCAAGTATTGATTGCCACCTACAGTTGCTCCACCGGGTCATGCCCATCGGTGGTCTCCTGCAGTGGGTCGCTGCACGGGTCCCACTGGTGCAGCGCTCGTCTCCATAGACGCACTTGCATGTCCCAGGAGCGCCTGCTGTACTTACTGTCCTTGTTGGGGGTGGAAGGGTGGACCGTGGGGTCTCTCAGGTGTCTGGATGAGGGTGGGTTATTGTAGTATTAGGGTAGCAAGCTATGGAACACTAAAATTTGGCCGACAAGGGAGCTTTTAATTCTATCGTCACATTGTAATAATGCATGTTGACACATTCTAGCTGTGTTGTGCAAATATGACAAGTGAACGAACGCATACTCACTGCAATGTAGCATCCTCGGCAACGTCACAGGACGCAACGAAGCTGCTTCCAATTACTAAAAATAGCCTCTCTGGCAATAAATAGTTTCTTATAAATAGTATTATCACTGAAGGACAATAGCTAAAAATGCTACACTACACGGAAAATACAAAAAAAGCACAGCTAACTGCTAAGCTAGAGTTTATGAACGTTTACAGGCGGGCGTATCAATACAAACAGTATCGATACAAAGCATATTATCAGTATATGGTTGCTACGACAGCATTTCGATGGATGTTTCAATAAAATCATTTGTCATAGTTTACAAACTTAGGAATTGAGAGCCAATAGTCTTAGCTTTTGTGTACTTTTTTTTGCAGACTTATTTATAAATTTTGTATGTAAAAAAGGCCATCGTGAGTTTGTCAGATTACAGTTGTGATAAAATAAATAAATGACCCAGATAATTTTAAGTATAAAATTTGGTATGACCAACACTGCGCTTGTGACTACTTGGTATTGAATGGTAACCTGACTCTTTCCAGATCCTTGTAGTTCGCCGAGCGCCACACAAGGATCTGGGATTCCATTTATCTATTTTCTGCCGCTTATTCCCTTTGGGGTCGCTGGTGCCTATCAGCAACAATCGGGCAGAAGGCGGTGTACACCCTGGACAAGTCACCACCTCATCGCAGGGCCAACAGATAGACAGAAAACATTCACACACACACACACACACACACACACACACACACACTAGGGCCAATTTAGTGTTGTGAATCAAGCTATCCCCAGGTGCATGTCTTTGGAAGTGGGAGGAAGCCAGAGTACCCGGAGGGAACTGACGCATTCATGGGGAGGACATGCAAACTTCACAAAGAAAGATCCCGAGCCTGGGATTGAACCCAGGACTACTCAAGACCTTCGTATTGTGAGGCAGACGCACTAACCCCTCTGCCACAGTGAAGCACGATCTGGGATTTCTCAATAGGAAATTTCAGAAGGCGGGGCCTTGTAAAAAATAAAAATGTATGCAATAGGATAAACCACTTGTCCGTTATCCTGAATGACATGCTACTTCAACCACTCACATCGAAATCAACCTATGATGCTGATGAAAGCGACGATGGGAAATTCAAAACAGACCGAAAAGTTAATAAATGCCTTCGAAACAGTTCTGTTCATCTTTTAAATAACATTGATAGTCGACAAAACAATTGCAATAGCAGAATCGATGTCAGCACACGACACAGCGAGCCACCATTGTTTGACTCAAACAGTCACTTAGGCGCTATGTCACATCTATGAAATATCGCCTGGCAATCCTGATTGGTTCAATTTGCCATCTTGAAGGAGTTTGCATTGCCGTCGAGCACAGACCCTTGTGTGGAGCTCAGTGAACTACAAGGATCTGGCGAGAGTCAGGTTAATTGAATTGTATTCTCACCCAAAAACTTAAGGTATACAAATAGAAGAACGTGCCATTTAAATTTTAACAGAATGTAGACCGAACCATGTTATAACACAATCGCCATTACCAGTAAATTAGATTTACAATCGTTTTGAGAAACAGATACAACTTGAAATGACGCAATATGTCACAGCTTATGTCAGCAGCTAAATTAGGAGCCTTTGTAACTAGTTTTAAAATAGTTCCATTTATATACCAAAAAAATAAATTTAGAGCAAATAGCCCATCCCTAAAATGGTAAAACTGCATTGACTTGAAATGGGGGAAATACAATAATGTTTTTTATATTTGTGAAATATTTGGTAGATTTGCTGCTCGAGTAAATCATTGATTAAATTAAAAGTAGCACTATAACATCAGGGTTTCCCCTAGATAGCCAAGATACCTGTGGCAGTGGGAGCATGGTCACTATGGCGTCATCGTATATTTTGCAGACAGTGTACCACAATTTTCTTTCATAGGTTAAAAAATGAACATTCATTTAAAAGCAAAGTGTTAGTATCAACATGCATTTTCATATGATGAATTGCTGTTCTGCTATTTTTAAATTGTTACTGCTTATTGTACAACGTACTTTGAGAATTTCTCAAGTCTAAAGACTATTGGTGACTGACGACTAGCAACAAAACTGGCATCTTTTTCTGGAGTTATACAATGTGTTTATGATTAGTAACTTAATTCGGTCCCTTGCTGATGTCACACTTGCTTCGCGCTGGTGCTTTAGTTAAACTTTATCATCACTGTCCTTTTAATATATTTGTACATGGCTCTCGGCAGGTATATCTGGGATATATTAAAGTTACATCCACATCACAGACATACTGACTATGCTCAAATCGCATGAGTCTTGTTTTGGTGATCAGTTTTTTTTCTGCGGTCAAATTTTGGTTCATCAATAGTCAATTGTGCACTAACAGGCATAATACATATTCATTTAAACTGCAATGACCTGCTAGTGCTAATGTTTTATATGGGTGTGGTTTTGATGCATTTTTTAATTTTTCCCCATGTTTGCAAACACTGTCTGTGCCAGAAAGCGGAATGCTGGAGAATGAAGAAGTACTGTTGTATGTCTGAGGAAGCACAAAGATGAAAGTGTTTGCACGGGAGGCAACACCTGTTGAAATTGGGCCGTTATAATGGGCAACAAAACTTAAATTGAGTCGACTGACTTCTTTCGGAGGTCAAAATAGATCCTATTAATTTAGTTTTCACGTAATAACTTATTTTCAGGTGTGGCGGCTACGATTTTGCCATGGCTGGCCACAACAATCAGATTAAGGGTAAAACCTGCTCCTTTAGTTGGTGTCTGACAGGAAAGAAAGCTCTCATTTGTAGCACTTTGTTTTCATGTATTCAGTCCCGTAAGCACGATTATCTTTTATGTCTTACTTTGGTACTTGCTGCAGGTAGTTCTGGTAGCCGATGGTATTCTTGCCATACAAGATCTGTTTCTTTCTGCGCTTAAGAAGTGCAGCGTTGGTTTCGGTGTTGCTCGAGTCTGGGATGCGAGGGTAGCAGCGACTCAGAGATCTGCTGAAAGCAAACATGAAGCTTTGGATACAAAATATAATTACATGGTGGGGCGGAGAGAACTAAAATGACACCTCTTCTCCACATCATCTGTTCCTACTGCGATGCTGCGGGTGGACACTTTAAGGATGCAACGCTCCAAGATTGACTGCCTGGCAAAAAAAAAAAAAAAAAAAATACATATATTGAAAAATAAACATACCGTTTGAAAAGTTAAAGCTGCAGTCGTAAAGATTATAAATTATTTTGACCTGTGTGGTTTGTTGATTGCAGCTCGCTCTCCTCCTCGCGGACCTATCCTTCCTGGAGACATCAGGGTCGGAGAAGCGTTACTGTAATCAGGGCAGACAACTGTTTGCAAACAGTGCATCAGCTAAAAACATCCTCTAATTGTAATTAGAATAGTCATGGCTAACCTGACCAGGCTGTCATAGACATAACTGCAGCCTGGGAGGAGCCAAGGCTCTGGGGTCGAGCATCCAGTAGCAGCCAGAAGTGGTTCAGGGAGACCATTCCACATGGCCGTCGACCAGCCCTTGCTGCAGGGCCGTGGGCTGAAACAGAAACTAAGAACACAATTCCAATGAAAATCCAGCAGTCCATATAAAAAACATTTGAGAACATACAATTAGAAAATGGAAACCCTTAAAATACAAAAGTGTTAGTAACAAGCTGCAGTTTTCAGAGAAAGGTCAAATGAAGTAATGACTATTTTGCAAACTACACTTTAGTTATCAAACCAATCCGACCTAACATGCACCATTATGAAGAGACGACCCATAGGCAAAATTTCATCACTGGTCTTATGAAATCAACTACATTCCCCACAAATCCTTGCAACATATGTACCATATACCGTATTTCCTTGTATTTCCTTGAATTGCCGCAGGGCAAATAGTATGCGCCTGCCTTGAATTACTGCCGGGTCAAACTCGCTTCGCAAAATAATTAGCGCATGCTTAGTATTACCACCTTGTCAAACTCCTGATGTCACGAGTGACACTTCCCTGTCATTTTCAAAATAGAGGAGGCTGATTTCAATACCGGTAATTTGAAATCGCATAAAGGGAAGAAGATTAAGAGCTATTCAGTGGAATTTAAGGTACAAGCTTACATCACACAAATTTTTACTGCATGCCTTTGGTAAGTGCCGCAGTGAGAAGAGGTTTTAAAATAATTAGCGCAAGTTTACTTTTACCATGTCTTTGGTAAGCGCAGGAGTGAGAAGAGGTTTTAAATTAATTAGCACCCCGGCGACAATTCAAGGAAATACGATATGTACCATATACTTAAAGCCGCTGAATTTCCTTTTTAATTTAATCATAAAAAGAGAATGTCGGAAGCTATCGTTGTCATGACATTTTCGCTATGAAATGCCTTTCCAGCTGGTGCACTATCATAAGAGCAATTCAAGTGATACACTATGTGAAACTATAAATGAATAAATAAAAAAATGACCGAAAGTTATATTCGAGGTCCCAAAATTTTTACTTTGTTACGATCGTGTGGGTACAGTTCGCCTCTCGTATGGCACTAAACAAGCATTCACGCCGACGTCGATATACCTGGAAGAAAGCAATGGGCTCCGGGCTGCAGTTTCCACTCCGCTGCCTGACATGATGACAGATTTGTAATTGGCGCTCACGACTCAAGCGAACAGACGCCATTTTCAAATTTAACAGGTCCTTTAATGAGACGCACCTGTAGGGGGCGCGGCCTATTTGGGGTATAATTACCAACTAATACTGAAGTTTGATCGATTAGCTAAATGGCTTCACTATGTGTTGGAACTATTTTCCTTGTAAAATACCCAGTTAACATTAACACAGATAAATTATATTGGTTTGACCAAATCATCGGTATACTATTGTTAAATGTTAACCTTCCATTTTGTCGCCGCAGCCGTATACATGCATGTCTTCTCCCATACACCAGGTGGCGCTGTCACATTAAGGCTTAACAACCAGAAACCTCCAAAACGGAAGCTGTCACACCAACATGGCGTCTGGCAGCGGGGTGAGTGTTTTTCATCGTTTTCGGACCTAAACTGTATCTTCAAAACACTCTTGTCTTGCTTCTGGCGAAGCTTGTACCTTAGCATATGAAGTTATTATTTTTTTATGGCTCTTTTTTATTATTGCTATTTTTTTTTGTCAAATACGATCTGTTGGCAATAAAAGAGCGTTAGCCATGCAGACAAACAAATACTCTTAAGGTTGATTACTGCTAAATAGCGGACGAATACGTTTTTACTAGTTAGACCTGTAATAAGTCACCGTACCCTCACATATAAGCCAGATCGTTACTAAAATTACTTTTTGTTTTTAAAAAAAAAAAACAAAAAAAACACATGGAATGTTTTTTGTTTTTTTACCATGAATTGATTAACGTGGACCCCAACTTAAAACAAGTTGAAAAACTTATTCGGGTGTTTCCATTTAGTGGTCAATTGTACGGAATATGTACTGAACTGTGCAAACTACTAATAAAAGTATCAACCAATCAATCAATCAATCAATGAAAATGGGACATGTGTTGGTGATGGATTGCCGTAAAATGTATCGCATTGGGTTGAGTTTTTTTCTTGCCCCGATGTGGGATCTGAGCCGATGATGTTGTTACTTGTGTAGCTCGTTGAGACACTTGTGAATAAGGGCTAAATACATAAAATTTGATTGATAGTTGCACGTGAAATAATCTAAAATAATGTGTCCAATGGTCATGAATATTCAATACCAATAAGTGATTAACGTGCACCCCGACTTAAACAAGTTCAAAAACTTATTATCATTTAGTGGTCAATTGCATGGAAAAAGTACTGTATGTGTAACTACTAATAAAAGTTTCAATCAATTAATTAATCAGTCAGCATTTCGTGTTTCAGAATACGGATGTAACAATATAAAAAATGTACGATACGATATCAAGATTCAAAATTGTTTATTGTCATATACACAGTTAAGCAGTTTGCTGTACAATGAGAATCTTACTTTGCTAGTCCACCCTTCAACAAGTCACACGGTACTTAGCTAGAAATAAAAAAGTATATACTAGGCACAGTAATTAATATAAAATTATTGCACATTCTGATTGACAGTCAACAGTATAAATATGGAGGTGACCTTGGGTCATAGCAGCAGTTAGTCTTTTTAGTGATCAAAGGTGAAAGGTGTCTACAGTGATGGTTCACAGTTCGGGGGTGGTCAAGGTAACTGTCTTTTGTTCTTAAAGACAAAGTAAAGACGGGGGGTGGGAGCTAGCATTCACAAGTTAGCATTCACAGGCCTGATGGCCTTTGGGTAGAAACTGTTTGTCAGTCTCGTAGTCCTGGATTTCAGGCTCCTGTATCGTCTGCCTGACGGTAGGAGCCTAAAGAGACTGTGCTGGGGGTGTGTACTGTCCTTTATGATGTTGTGTGCTCACCTGGTGGCCCTGGTAGAGTACATGTCCCGTAGTGACGGGAATGCTGCTCCTGATATGTACTGAGCAGTTTTAATCACTCGCTGGAGTGCCTTCCTGTCCTTAGCAGTGCAGTTTCCATACCAGACCTTAATTGAGCTGGTAAGGACACTCTCAACCGTACTTCTATAGAAGTTGCTGAGAATTTTGGGTGGCATACCAAATTTTTTCAGTCTTCTTAGGAAGTACAGTTGCTGCTGGCCTTTCTTTATTGTTTGTTGGGTGTTGTGATCCCAGGTGAGGTCCTCGCTGATGTGGGTCCCGAAGAATTTAAAGGTTTTCACCCTGTCCACCTTTGTCCCCCCCTATGTACAAAGGTGTGTACTGTGCACTCCTTCTCCGTGGGTCAATAATCATCTTCTTGGTCTTGTCTGTGTTCAAGGAGAGATTATTATCCTGACACCAGGCCACCAGTTCCGCTGCCTCAGCTCCCCGGTGATCAGTCCGACGACCGTAGTATCATCTGCAATATCGTCACGGTATTAAGGCAATTGTACCATATTATTGTGGTATTGTAAAAAATAAAGGCTTGGTAGAATACCATAGTGGGTAAAATTAAGTGGAGATGTTAAAGATAGACTTAGACAAACTTTATTGATCCACAAGAGAAATTGTTTGACACACAGTAGCTTGATTGTAAAATGATGACAATCTCAGGAGCTACTGTGATCTGCTACCACTCTTTCAGGCGCACCTACAAACCACGTGGTCTTCATAGAACAAGATAAAATACCCTCATACAGCCACAAAAGTCAAATACATCGAAAAACTATAAATTAAAAAAACAAAAAATTTAGAAATTATACGTATTGTGCACATTAGACTGCACTATGCATAAAAAAACGACCAAACAAAAACCCCATGTTAACACCCGCTTACCCTGCGGCGGCCCCCGAAATGCTTTACATTGTTGTCCGCTGGGCGGCTAAAGACAGGAACAGACCTAACAAAGCGACCAAGGAATCCAACTCCGTCCTAAGCTGCCCATCGGCCAACGTCGGGTTGTCGCGGATGAGCGAGAGTCCGTCCACGGAGACCAAGTGTCCAACACATGCTCATCCAGCCAGGACCATGAGAAGCCTCTAATCCTGCTGAAGAGAGGTCAAAATTCCCCTTTATCCAAACACAGCCCTGATGCTCAACGATAACTCCGCAGCCCTGTTCCCTCCAACGCATCTCCACTGGAACTTTCGGTCTCTCCACATGGACTTCCGTGAGAAGAGTGGTCTCTGTGGCAAACAACCAAGCCAATGCACCATAAACACCCTAGGTGTAATTGTACAAAAACATAGTGCTCAAATTATGTATCCATATATATTACAACAAAATACAAACAAAGCTTTTTAAGTGCTGACAATGTAAACATCCAGTGTAAAACCATGTCCAGTTTAGTTTAACTTAACATCCTAAAACGCATCGTCATCTGCAATTGACATTTTTGTAATTGTTAGTAGAATGCTGATTCCCAGGAGGTTAACTGACAGTTTAACTTTTAATAAGTTTAAACACCTGTCAAATCTATATTTTACATCTAAGATGTTTTCTGGGTAAATGTTCATCAGGTGGCCAACTACCGTATTTTTCGGACTATAAGTCAAGTTTTTTTTTTGTAGTTTGGCCGGGGGTGAGACTTGGCCAAACTATAAAAAACAAACAAAAAAAAAACAAAACTTTTTTTAAATTTATTTTATTTTATTTTTTTTATAGTTTGGCCAAGTCTCACCCCCGGCCAAACTACAAAAAAAAAAACGTGACTTATAGTCCGAAAAATACGTACTCATTTTCCTTGTTGTAGACGTGGCTCATTAAGGAATTATAGTAAAAAAAACAAACTGCTTGTCTACTCATTCATTGGACTGACAACAGACTCAAACATAATGTATTCTCCCTTACTGTTTTTCTGTTCATCATAAAACCAAAATGTTTCTATACTTTGCAGGAGGTTATCCTCTTTGCTCGCCCACACTGCGCAAAGGATTATGGGGGATATTGTTTACTTTTCAGACCAGCGCATTTATTGGCAGCATAAATAAACTACATTGATGGGAGTACTCTCAGTTCTTATTTGGTATCGTCACACACCAGGGCATTATTGCTAGCATTTTGAAACCGAAATACAACTATATTTACAATACTGCTATATTCCTAATAAAGTTTATTGTTCACTTCCAGTCAAGTAAGGGCGACTTCCGTCGGAAGTGGGACAAAGATGAATATGAGAATCTTGCTCAGAAACGTATTGCTGAGGAGCGAGAGAAAGATGCGAAAGATGGTGAGCCGAGATATTCTGACATGTCCAAACACTGTTATGTATTTGTATGATTGTTTTACAAACTCTGCCTATTAGGGAAAGTTGTGCCACCAGTTAAACGTGAGATGCTGCGTCATCGTGACTACAAAGTGGATCTGGAGTCCAAACTTGGGAAGACCATTGTTATCACCAAGACGACCCCACAGGCTGAAATGGGCGGGTAGAAACAGTTTAAATCCTACCTTTTACATCTTAATATAGCAACAGTGGTACAGACTTCACATGACACCTTTTTCAGATACTACTGCAACGTGTGTGACTGCGTGGTGAAAGATTCAATCAACTTCCTGGACCACATCAACGGCAAGAAACGTGAGTTTGATGCATGCACGTTGGGATACGGGGGGAAGATGGGAGTGTGTGTTTTAACTGCTTGAGTGGCCGTGTGTACATGCAGATCAGAGGAACCTCGGCATGTCGATGAGGGTAGAGCGCTCATCCCTGGATCAGGTCAAGAAACGTTTCGAGGTGAACAAGAAGAAGATGGAGGAGAAGCAGAAGGAGTATGACTTTGAGGAGCGCTTGAAGGAGCTGCGAGAAGAGGTCAGGAGAGGAATATTCAGAACATGTGCAGATTTAATGTTGAATTTATTGTCTACTAGAGGGTACCTTGTTAGGGGCGGCATGGTGTAGTGGGTAAAGAGGCTGACCAGAAACCTGAGGGTTGCAGGTTCGCTTCCCACCTATTTACATCCAAAAATCGCTGCCGTTGTGTCCTTGGGCAGGACACTTTACCCTTTCCCCCCGGTGCCGCTCACACTGGTAAATGAATGATGAATGAATGACAGGTGGTGGTCGGAGGGGCCGTAGGCGCAAACTGGCAGCCACGCTTCCGTCAGTCTACCCCAGGGCAGCTGTGGCTACTGATGTAGTTTACCACCACCAGGTGTGAATGAATGATGAGTGCCACTTCTCTGTGAGCGCTTTGAGTGTTTAGAAAAGCGCGATATAAATCTAAGTTATTATTATTATTGTTATTATTATTATTATTATGACAGGAACAAGTGCTTTCAACACAACACGGAAAGGAGAGTGAGTGCCGTCTTTGCTTTTTACACAGTACCCAGTGAAAAGTTTGAAATATTGCAGAAACTGTCTGTTTTCATGCATTTCCTTAAACACAAGTCTGGTTGACACTGCTTGGAAATGCTGCCTTGTCTGCACCTTAGTCTGTGCTGCTGTTCTCCATAAACATCACTGAGAAGAAATATTTAAGATAGCAATTTTGGGGCTAATTATTTCCAATCAGAGCTGTAACAGAGGCGGGACACTGGGTGCCGTATAATAAGCAAGGCGAAGAAATATTGGTTATATGGTTAGAGATTTGATGTGGATACTTTGAGTCGTGTGAAAAGGGCTACATGGTGGCGTCTCACCTAATGACTCTTAACAGTCGTTCTAAAGGCCTAAAAATGCCAGATCGAAAACAGAAACTAGTGTAAGTTTGGTTATAGTACAATATACTTTTGACTTGGTAACTGATCAGATGTTCTCCTCAGGAAGACAAGGCTAAAGCGTACAAGAAGGAGAAACAGAAAGAGAGGAAGCGGCGGGCCGAAGACGACGGGGACTTTGAGGAAGACGACGAAATGGCGGCCGTCATGGGCTTCTCCGGGTTTGGCTCGTCTAAGAAGAGTCACTGACACGAAGCCCCGCAAGGCTAGAGACGACAGCGGGTCTGGTAATAGCAATGCCGGTTTTTACTGTTTAGCTCCGCCCCCCTACTTTAAGAGGAGGTTAAAGTGCTAAATCAAATAAGATGCGAGACGAAAGACAACCAGCGTGCCACTGCACACATGGTAGCGTTACCTGTCTCCCATTTTGTTCTGACCACATTCAATGTTTTGCGAGGTGGAGCCTCAAAATATGGACTCTTTGTTTGCAGTTGAAAGAAAATAAGACCTACATTTCATGGATTTTTGACAGTTGAACATTAGTTTTGGCCAAATTAGAATTCATCAAGTCGCAGCTTTACATTTTATTGTCTGTATAATGCAAAAATAGATCCCTCACATTTATTCTTGTTATCCTGAAAGAACGTTGCTGTATATTGTCATATCATCAGGTTTTCTTCCATTGGAAGCAACCCTTTGATTTTAATTAAACAGTATTTTTGTTTTTAAACAGTTGCTGACTAAATGATATGAATCAATTATTCATCTCTATATTTATCAGTAATACCTTTATGTTTGTAGGATTTGGTTTTCAACAAAAATTGTTGCTAACATTATATCCCGTCCAAAGGCAAAACCTGGTAACTCAATTTTGGTCAAAACTGAGCTGATAATAATTTTGGAGTTCCTAGGTGATATGCTTTACATTAGTGTATGCGATATTGTAATTTGTTCTGTAAGTAAGCTGTTACGCGCATGGCAGGACCTAGCAACTACCACATAACCGCGTAGATACAACAGGATAACCTAGTATCTCAAGGGACCAATCGACGCTTCTTTGAAAGTCGCCTTATTGTCTTTAATGAGACATTTGCACGAATGGGGGCCGACGGTCAACCTGATTATGTGATATTATGGCACGAGGGGATATTTGGAAGATTGGCCCAGGACGTTGCAAGCGCCTTCATTAAATGTATTGGTCTTGATTCTTCCCCTTGCATACTCTTTTGGGCAGATAACTGTGGAGGTCAAAATAAAAACTGGACGCTGTACACGGCTCTTGCCCAATGTCCAAACGCAGAATGGGGCCCACCCGAGATTGTGATAAAATATCTGGAGAAAGGGCACACGTTCATGAGAGCAGATTCAATCCATGGCTCAATCGGCAAGAAAATGAAAGCATAAGAAAACATCTATACGTTTGATGACTTTGTAGATCTTTGTAAGACAGCATCAAGATAGATTGGTTTTCCTTTGTTTTCTCAAAATCAGCTAGAAGTGAGTTACTAGGTTTTGCTTTTGGACGGGAGAGTAGTCTTATCACATCTGTGTATGGTCAGACAAAGTAGTTTGTTTTCCCACTTTTTATTTGTGCAGAATTAAGTGCCCAAACAAAGAATGACACACATTGGTACTGAGTTAGCCCGCATAATAACCACCACAGGGAAAAGAAAGTTGCCAGCACTTTGATAAATAAGGTGAGAAACACAATTCAGTTAATCGCCGTCTTCAATAAAATGTTAAATATTTCTTTATCTTTTCATTCGTCATTTATTTTGTATTTTATTGTTTACTGCATATTTGATCTAAAATGTGTTTTGTGTTCATAGTTTTGGTTATCTGAAGCAGAGTCATTGGTTTTGTATTATTTCTCATGGGAAAAAAGGGCTTTTTGTGGGATTCATTTTTCTGAAACAAAATAAAACTAAAACTGAGGTACTACTACAATGCCATTTTTCAGCTTGGTTTCATATCCAAACTCATTTTTCTTTCTCACCGATGGCGACACCTGTCTTTTTTTAATCAGGAACAGTGATGTAAATGTTAACTTCGCACAAAATTAGTAAACCTTTTACACAGAACCCATTTAATTTCAAACACAGTTGCTGGTTGTGACTTAGCTTTTGAGCAATGGGCATCAACAAAGCATTGTAATATGTTTCTCCCCATTTGCCTCTAAATGTCAATCATTTTTCACAGCAAAATCAAAAGTCCCACCCACTACAGTCGAGACAGCAAGGCGGAGCACGGATATACTGAAAACACTTGTGGTCAAATGGGGTAGCAAGATCATATACTTGGATGTTGTGTTCTTGTTTCCTGTCAATTCAGAATGCGCCTCATCAAGACATAGGAAACTAAATCTTTAAATTCTATTAAAATAAGTAAAATAGTGAAGTCTTTCAACAGCGCTTTATACATGTGGAGCATGAGACTCCTCATACCGCAAAGAAAACCAACTGAACCAGCATTTTAAAGAGAAAGTTAAAGTACCAATGATTGTCACACATGCACTAGGTGTGGTGAAATGTGTCCTCTGCATTTGACCCATCCTCTTGGTCACCCACTGGGAAGTGAAGAGAGCAGTGGCCAGCAGCGGTGCCGCGCCCAGGAATAATTTATGGTGATATAACCCCCAATTCCAACCCTTGATGCCGAGTGCCAAGCAGGGAGGCAATGGGTCCCATTTTTTTTATAGTCTTTGGTATGACTCGGCCGGGGTTTGAACTCCCGACCTACCGATCTCAGGGCTGACACTCTAACCACAAGGCCACTGAGTAGGTTATTTTGGCAACGGAGGCAAGGACTAACTCCCTCTATGCAAACACTAATATAAATGATACTTTACTAACAAAACCTAAGACATGTTTGTAGTCACACGACACCCACTTTTGTTGCAGCTCTTCCGCTTTGTGGTTAGAAGGTGGTGCTGGAGGTGGGGTGGGGGTTAAGATGCTGCCTTCGTCTGCCGCCCTTGTCCTCTCACTTCCTCTGAGGAGGGGGCGGGGGAGTGGGAGGGGAGGAAGAACAAGAGAGAGACTGACAAACACACCCTCAGTGGAGGAGACAGGAAGAAGGAAGGAAGCCATCTTGGTTCCACTTTGACATGTCGGCCTGCACGACTACTTAAAAGCCTGTGATAAGTTTTAGGAAGTACAATCGCTTGTTGACTGAAGATTAGCCGTTCCAGAGGGCGGAGCCTGGATGTACAGCTTGGAAACAGGAAGAACTCCCCGAAATATCGTCCCATTTTCTGTTGGCGGCGTCTGCTGAGACCTGACTAGGACGTGTAAGATGAGTGGCGGACGAGTGCCATCCAGGTCAGAGGTCATGGAGTGGAGCCCCCAGCAGCTAGCTGACTACCTGAGGAAGGTCAGTTTTATTTTTTTTACATCATCAAGAACCTTTTAAATGTAAAGTACTTGAATTTGACAGGGTGGATTGCATAACAATTATCTATATATATTAAATACTTTGTCTTTGCATGTATTGCAGATGAACCTGTCTGATTGTGACAGAACCGTGTTGAAGAACTCCATCAATGGAAGCCGATTTGTGGTGAGTTTATTAGTAATAGCAGGTTTTTCTGACCTGATTGAGAACATGAAAATCTGATTCTGATTCTGAAAAGGAAATAGGAAAGTAAGGCTGTCAGGTTACACAATTATGTATACACACTAACACTTTACTCGGTTTTCTGTCTGCAGAACCTGACTGAGAACGACCTGCAGAAATTCCCTAAACTTCACACACCGTAAGTATTATTTTTTTTTTAATTCATAGACTTACCTTTTCATGTTTGGCTATCAGACAAACTTATCATGATACCACTACACTTTTACTCCTTGCCATCACAGAAAATTAGAAAAATAAAATAAATGAAAACACTTTTAGTCCTTTTTAGATGGCCATTGTGTGAACCTTTTACATACACAATGTTGCTGCTGTCACAGGACCAATAGAAGTGTTTTTTTTTCTTTTCATAAATATGTATGTCTTCACAGGATTATTTCAAAGCTCAGTGCTGACATTAGCAAGAAGGAGGAAAGACGAGGCCTGTTTGGTAAAAAGTGGGTTCCTGTTTTGCTGAACTATTTTCTTTAAATAAAATGTGACTCTGTCTGAGTTACAAAGGGAAAAAACACAATGTCAATATTACTAATATTAAATAATAACAATGTCAATATTAAATAATTAACATATAAATAACATTTCTTTCTCTCCATCGCAGAACCATGACTCCTAGATTTCTTGAACCGGGTGAGTTTTTTTTTGTAGGAATAAAAAGTACGATGCTGCAGATACGCTTCACGTATGCCCTAGTATAACATTTTAAACACTGCTAATAATACAATATTTGGCATTACATGACCTCTGTTTGGATTAATTTTAAAGGTGTTTGGAGTTCCAAATTGTACAACCCTTGGGGTGTTTTACTTTCAAGAATCCACTGTATTTGTGGGTTGCTTTTATATGTTGTGACTAGGGATGTCCGATATTATCAGACTGCCGATATTATCGGCCGATAAATGCTTTATAATGTAATATCGGAAATTATCGGTATCTGTTTCATAATTATCGGTATAGGTTTCAAAAGTAAAATATAACACCTTCTATAACTCTGCTGTGTATACGAACGTAGGGAGAAGTACAAGGCGCCAATAAACCTCCAAGTCACTGCCTTGAGTGCCAGCTCAGTCACATATTAACTACTCCTTTTCAGCATAGTCAATGCAATGCATACTTGTTCAACAGCCATACAGGTCACACTGAGGGTGGCCGTATAAACAACTTTAACACTTTTACAAATATGCGCCACACTGAGAACCCACACCAAAAAAGAATGACAAACACATTTCGGGAGAACATCCGACCGCACCTTAACACAACATAAACACAACAGAACAAATACCAAGAATCCCTTGCAGTACTAACTCTTCCGGGACACTACAATATACACCCACCTACTCCCTACCCCCACACCTCAACCTCCTCATATCTCTCTCAGAGAGAGCAGCTCCCAAATTCCAAGCTTCTGTTTTGAGGCATGTTAAAAATAAAAAAATAAACGCACTTTGTGACTTCAATAATAAATATGTTAGTGCCATGTTGGCATTTTTTTCTATAACTTGAGTTGATTTATTTTGGAAAACCTTGTTACATTGTTTAATGCATCCAGCGGGGCATCACAATTAAAATAGGCATAATAATGTGTTAATTCCACGATTGTTTATATATTGGTATTCGTTGATATTGGTATCGGTAATTGAGAGTTTGAGTTAAAAAAGCAATTATAAGACATCTCTAGTTGTGACATTTCAACTTTATCATACTTAAATTAGTGATAAGCATTTAAACGATTAAACAAAACCCATATTAAATTAGTGTTGGTCATTCAAACGGAAAACAAAATGTACCTATGCCACACTTTAAACAAATAGTACATGACTCTAGAATTAAACAATGGTTGAAATTGGGCATAACGACAGTTGGTAATATATTATTTAAAGGCCAGTTGGACAGCTTTCAAAATCTGTCCTTCAAATTTGGAGTTGGTAAATATGATTTTTTTTCCAGATTTGACATTATTTTGTGGAGGAAATACAATATGCCCTGATTGAAAACCCCTCCAATCTAGTTCAAATTGTTGTTGATAAACGTGTGGAGTTTGCATGTTCTCCCCGTGAAGGCGTGGGTTCCCTCCGGGTACTCCGGCTTCCTCCCACCTCCAAAGACATGCACCTGGGGATAGGTTGATTGGCAACACTAAATTGGCCCTAGTGTGTGAATTTGAGTGTGAATGTTGTCCGTCTATCTCTGTTGGCCCCGTGATGAGGGGGCGACTTGTCAGGGTGTACACCGCCTTCCGCCCGATTATAGCTGAGATAGGCGCCAGCGCCCCCCCCCCCCCCCCCCCCCCGCGACCCCAAAAGGGAATAAGCGGTAGAAAATGGATGGATGGATGGACATACAGGAAAAAATTATAAGATTTTGTGGTCAAGTGATACAAAAAACAGTGAGTTAATGATTTAATGGGGTCCTACTATGCAAAACCAATGTGTATTTGGGATCTGCATAAATCCCGGAAATTTCTAATCAGTGTGGAGGCATTGCAGAGATATTTATAAAACAATCTTGCCTTCTTTTCTACTTCCTCCAAGCGGTCCATTTGGAATTTGTGACCATTTGTTCAAGTGTGACGTCAGTCAACGGATTATCCATATGTGGTAGACATTTACCCAAACATTCTTCTGTGAGTCAGCCAATTAAAATGTTTGTAAAACTTGCTGTGCTACATGTCGACAATGACAACCAATGAAGCAACATGCTCTGTTTGTTGTATTTAATCAGCACAAGACACGACACAAACTTCCAGCCCCATCTGAAGTGAGAAAGTGCCTTACTTTTTACTTTTATAATTTATGGCAACGCACATTCAACTCGGAAGAAGTCTCTTTTTCGTGTGTGCAATGCACTTCGAAGAGCCCATGAGGCCGTGGTGAGGAGAGGTTAATTTGCATCTAACAACGCCGCCTGTCCAAACAAATAGTTTTAAAAAGGAGAAAAAATGAGTAGAAAATAGGTCTGTAAAACAAAATCCATGCAAATTTTGACCAAATAACCACCATTACATTTTAGGTAAATCACAAAGAAGTGTTGTAAATGTACAAAAAAATTATGGTTATGACTCCTTTTAAAAGTTGAGGTACCAGATGATTCTTGGTTAGAGGGTTAGAGGTCTCAAAATTGTATTACTACCTCAAGTTTGAATATTTTTTGTGTCCTTTTGATAACACCTGTGTGAAAATCAAAAATAAATGTTGGCTGTTCAGGAATGTGGATCAGTCTCGGCAGACCAAGTTTCTGTATTTTGGTCATTTCCAGATGATATGGAGTTTTGGAAGAGGGTGATACAATTCATGTATTTAGTCTTTGGCATTGACTTGGAATTTTCCTTCCTCACTTTGTTTCTTGGTATACAGTAAAAATATGTCAAAATGATGTATATTTATATAGAATAATTTTAGTGGCTGCAAAATAAGCTATTACCAAATGTTGGATCAAAAAAGATAACCTAATCAATGGCTCTCCTGGTACAAATTGTTCCAGATACCGGTAATAATAATGGAACTCATAACTTTCAGTCATTTCTTTTTTAAATTTACTTTGGTTGTTGTTTTGTCTGTCCTAAAAATATCCTCCAAATTTCTTCCTAACACGACACCTGTCATTCACACCAAAGAGGCCAATCTTTGTTTCATCAGACCAGAGAATTTGTTTCTCGTAGTCTTTCAGGTGAATTTTGGCAAACTTTTTTTTTTACTACGAAATGGCTTTCGTCTGGCCACTAAGGCCTGCTTGGTGGTTTTTTGCAGAGTTGGTTGTAATTTTAGAAGATTTTTTAAATTTATTTTTTTATAAAATTTGCTAATTAAAAAAATAAACATTTTCACATTGTTGTTACGGGCTATTGTCTGTAGAATTTTAAAGACAAAAATGAATTTATTCCATTTTTTAAGGCTGTGACAACAAAATGTGGAAAAAGTGAAGTGCTGTAAATACTTTCCGGATGCACTGTAAGTGGGAACATTTTTAATTGTTGTTTTTTTAGTTATAGTCTTTGTTTCATGTTGGCAAGTGGATGTAATCTAACTTCCCATAGCTATCATCATGTCCTTCAGATAAAAAATTAATTGAGATTGAATCAACAGCGCCTCTGCTGGTTGCAGCCAAGTAGTGCACTCGAACCCCAATTGCTTGAAGAGGCGATTACTCAACTCCAATTTATTTCACACAAAATTCTGAACAATTCCGTCCACACCTAGTTGTAATTTTAGTGCTTCACTGCATGTTGTTGACTTTTTTATGTTCTTTTTCAACAGCAATTGACATTCCTGAATTGAGTGACGATAATTCTGTAAGTCTTGACGAGTTTCCATTTTTCAATAACATTTTGTGCCCGAGAACTTTGTTTTTGAAATTTACAGTCTTTCAGGACAAAGACGACTGCAATGACTATGAGAGTCCGAATAGCGGCGGGGACGACGCGGACGGAGGCAGTAGTCAAAGTGATTACGAGATACCAAACGACGACGTAGACGGAGCTGAGCATTACGAACCTCCTCCTTCAGAACCTGCAGAGGACCTGGCTCATAAGCCGCACACTGCCTTGACCCCCGGGGAGCCGGAATACATCGGTAAGCGATGGAATTCAATCATAAAGCCGTAATATTTGGTGACGTGAACATGTGACGTTTGCAGATAACAAGGACAAACATGCACTCTCTAGAGGCCTACGCCCTGCTGTTAGCCCCCGCCCACATGTCGCCTCTAACGCAAAACTGGTGAGATCACCTTCCATGAAAAGTCTGCTGTATTTGTCACAGAGTGGAACTTTATGAGTTACTTTCAACACATTTTAACTAGGGATGTGCCAATTGATCGGCAACTGATAGGTATCGACAGATTTTTGTGAAAAAGTATGTGACCAGCCAATGTCAATTTAATGCTTTTTATTGCTGATCCTCTCAGGCTGACAAGCAGCCAGCAGATTTTTGTGTGGCGCTGCTCCCTTTAAATAATATTAATCAGCTCCATTACGGCAACTAGATTTCTTAGTATCTTAAATATTATCACCTATTCTTACCACTGGAGATGAGGCTAAACATGTTACACAATGCCATAAAGCCAATAGGCATGCTAATAGTTACTAAGTTAAACTAGCCCTAAACAACACCAATTAGTAAGTGCTTAGTAAAGTTTAAAAAATGTCGAAGGAACCATGAGGCAGGAGAAAGTAAGCAGATATTAGCAATAAATTAACGAGTAAATTATTAAGAGTCTAAAAAGAGGTTATTATAACAGCAACAGTTGGTGTCAACCATGTCGTATCGGATTGGTCCATAAATTGGTTGTGTCGATATGAGGAGTAGTATCGGTATATGTGTGATTGATACAAAAGTGATCAGATTGCTATTTATATTTTCAAAAAAATTATCTGTTGTTGTTTTTGTTAATGTTTACAAACTCTGAAAAATTTACTTTGAGGTCAAAAACCAAAGTTTTTTTTTAAATAAGTAGAAGATTTTAGTTATTGTGTACCGGTAGTATCTTCTTTTTGATCAAACAATTGTATGTAATAAAATAGAATAATGAACAAGTTTGTGATGATGTTGTTTAACTGTCAATGGCACTCACAATAAATACATTGAAAAATGTACAGTTAATACAAATGATTTTATTGATATCAGGTGATCTCACCCATGGATGATTGGTATTGGAATCGGCATCTTGATTGGAACATCTCTAATTTTAGCAGTATTGATTACACTTATTATTTAAATCAGTCAATGAGTCACTCACATTGATTCATAGATCATTTGTTTTGTGTTTGTGCAGCCAGGTATAGATCACGCATTGCACTCAAGTAGACGACCGTCAGAGAAATGTGAGTAACAAATGTGTTTCTGTAAGTCTTCCAGTCCTGAACCTCTGTGTACAAAATGGTGAATGTTTGTCCAAACATGACTGTGCTGTTATTTTTTCTGTCAAAAACACATGTTGGCAATGCTTTTAAACCCAACAGTTACATTGCCTTGACATAATGTCACACAGCTCCCTCCAAATTTTTTGTACACAACCTTAGGGAACTGATGTGTGTAGAATTTGAGTAAAATTGGTTCTAGATCATGGTTGCTGTCAAACATGGGCACTTGACTAAAGATTATAAAACATTTGTATTTCATGTATGGTAGCTAGCATGTCATTTAAAGCAGGGTTCCCTCACCTTTTTTCCACCAGAGACTGGTTTAATGTATGCATTATTTTCACAGACCGGCTTCTCACGTTTGGCAGATAAAAACAGCAAAAAATGAGCATGAAAAATTAACTCCCTATAAAGCTGAAGTAGTAGGAGCCCTTGGAATGTTTCTTTGCGAAGAGATGGTCCCCAACATGTTGATGGCATATTATTGGTGTGTTTTATACTCTGGCGGTGGTGTCAGAGAGGAGAAGTCTTGCAAAACTCCTAGCCATTATGGACAACATCTCACACCCACTACACTCGGACCTTGCGGAGAGAATGAGCATGTTCAGTGGAAAGCTCAGACTCCCAAAATGTAACACGGAACGACACAGGAGGTCCTTCATACCGACAGCATTCAGACTATATAATGCATATGTTCCTTCTTGACTCCACTTAAATGTAGAATATATGTAGAATATATTTATATTATTCATATATTATATATATAATATATGTCATGTATTATTTATTATTATTATTGTTTTTTGTGAGCGAACTGTGGTGCTGAATTTCCCCCAGGGATCAATAAAATACTTTCTATTCTATTGGAAAGGTGAAAGTTTAGTCAGAGAAAATGTGGTAGTTTATAAATTAAGTAATTTTTCTGTGCAGCCCGGTAGCAAATGCGATATGGACCGGTACAGGTCCCCAGACCAGTGGTTGGGGACCACTGCTCTAAAGGATGTCATTGAGAATATTACACAACTGTTTTTAGTTTACACAGTAGGCTGTTTTCTATGCACGTGACTAAACTTTGCTGTCCAACTCAATGTCTTTATTATTCTGATATGTTGATGATTTAGTGCTCCCAGAACCACCCAAGATCTTCCGTTGCAACAAACCGGGACGGAATTTGTCTCCCAATCGAGGTACGAACCCTTAATCAATACGTGATGCGTTCAAGGACCCTATAGTACTCGATTTCAGCACTCCTGCTTAATTACCGCAATTATTCTAGACTTAATTCTGTCTTCACAGGTCCCAATGGTACAGAGAGGGTGAGTGTATTTATGTTAAATGCTTGCGTATAAAAGTACAGTATCATATTTTTTTGCCCTTATATTACCTAATATAGTAATCGCATATTCTATCAGAAGCTTTTTGATGGTTTGTTAATTTTTCTGCCTGTATTTACAGCCAGGAATACCCTCTCGGAGGTAAGCACCCACATACTGTATGCAAAAATATTAGGGCTGTCGTGATTAATGACAAAAAACTATCGCAATTTATTTTGACCGTTATTGATTTTTAAAGGGGAACTGCACTTTTGGGGGATTTTGCCTTTCATTCTGAAAGACATGACAACGGATGTTTTTTTTTTTAATGGATTCTAAATGATAACTAAACCTAAATAAAAGGCCCCTAACAGGAGAGCAAATGGGAGTTCCACTATTTCACCAATGAAATTCAATAAATAACCACCAACAATACTCCATTTACATTTCGTGACTTGAATATTAACCAGGTATGAGTGATATTGTTATTATAAGCGCTAATGCAGACAAATTGCTTATAGTGGTGCTGTGATCATTACCGTGTGTACCTATGTCTACATCATCAAGTGGTCTGATCCTTGCTCCCTGTAAGTCTATTGTAGATCCTAAATCATGCATCGCACCTGGACAGGAGAAGTCTGAGTAGGTATTCAGACAAGTTGGTACACTTTGACAGCCATTAAGGACCCGAAAATGGCCAGAGCGACACGTAAAAAGACGCTAGGTCACCTCTGCCCCCCTCTCTTCATCTAAATGGGAATATATAAACATCCCAGCAGTCAGCATCCTTGTGACAGCAGACCTTGCTGGGTAAGTGATGTTTTATTATGTTTGTTGGTTCTCATGAAGTCTGCGGTGAGTTATAATCCGTGATTTAGGGGGGGAAAAAAGCAAACGTTGTGATGCGTTTTTTTTTTAATTAAAACGCTCCGTATGCTTAAAATGATTAAAATATGTAAATATTAAATGTTATTATTCATGGGCCTGTTAATACATTACATATATACTTACATCATGTATATAAAACCTTAATGGAGGTGTTTGGATGTTTTTTTAAGGGTTTTACAAGCGGAATTGCGCAGTTCCCATAGGCTCCATTGTAAGCAGATTTATTAAATATTTAGAGTGCAAAAGGAAACATCTATCGTCATGTCTTTCATAATTATTGTGAACGATCGGCAACATTTAAAAAAAAAAGTGCAGTTGCCCTTTAACCTTAACCGCGGATGGTTAGATGATCAGGTCAATGCATGCAACAATACAAAGATGAGTGAGGAGACTCCGACTGTAGTAACTAATGAAATTTTGCTTCAAGATATACTTAGACAGGACTTGAGATAAAACTAAGTTTTGGGCAAATAAATGATGTGCATTCAAGTACAACAAACAAAAAAAATCCTGTATGACATTGTGACAATAAAATTGCATTTGTGTCCAAATATTTGGGTCTTTTTTTAAGTCAGTTTAAATTATGCAAGCGTGTGATAACCTGTGATTAACCATGATTAACCCAAATTCATTAATATAATTTAGAAAAAATAATAATTTGATAGCACTAACAAAAACACAATCATTAAATGATATACTAATAATGAATATAATTTGGGTTGTCAAACGATTTACATTTTTGGAATAATCAGATTGTTGCTGTAGCTCAATTACAATTCATCATGATTAAATATTCATGTTAAAATAAATATATTTATTCACATTATTGTGGTCCTGTTATTCATTTCGTGTTATTAATGTGATATTTTAAGATGGAAGTCTTTTGGTGAAAATAAAACTCCTTCTTAAAGAGTGTGCATTATACTCGAATGTTACGTCATCATTTTATTTTTGTTTTCCAATTTCCCATCAAGAAGGCCAACGTGTTGTTTAGCATCTATTACTTGTTTGATTTAGCACCCTGTCAGTACCCCAACAACTGCACATTTGTGCTACTTTAAATGTGATTAATATTCTTAATGGATTAATCCGCATTAAAGCGTTACTGTAATTTTGACAGCCCTATATACACTATAAAAAAAAACAAAAAACAATTTGGCTGTGTGTGTTTTTCTTCAGGCCTCAGACTTGGTCCAAACCTGTTGCTTCTCCTCTGTCCTCCTCTGCCTCCATCGGAAGGAGCAACTCCTCCGTCAGACCTTCTCCCAACCGGTGAGTAACTATCGTTCGTCTCATTTTATTGTATTAATGTTATCCTGTATTTATTAATTTATTTATTATTTAGATTTGACGGAATGAGGGAGGTAAGGTTTTTTTTTTTGTACTTTAAATGTTTATCAGGACTAGTACAAGCTTTTTATTATCTTTTCCCTCCAGCAAGCAAACATTGATGGTAAGAAGTCATCTTTTCCATTCAATCCAATCAAGCTAGTTGATTTTATTTAAAAAAAAATATATATATATAAACAATGTTGTTTTATATTTTCTTCCAGCACCAAAGCACATGTTTCCAATCCTTCATAAAAATGTGGCCTCCCGCCCTGCACTGCCTGGCCGCTGCGAACAAAGGTAGAAAGTTAGATCACAAGAACATGACCATGCTTTAATTAAGGGGGAACTGCACTTTTTTTTTAAATTTTGCTTATCTTTCACAGTCCGTATGGGAGACAAGAACGCACGTGTCTTGTTTTTTTTTTTTAAGGGTTTTGAAGACAAAAACAAAACGCTTGCAAGATGCGGCTAATGGGAGTCACCCTTGTAGCCTTCAAAGCCCTCTAAAACATCTTTAAAACCCGCCATCAACGTTTTACATACACACTGCGAGTGTATATATAATGAAATAACAGATCCATCCATCCATCCATTTCTACCACTTATTCCCTTCGGGGTCGCGGGGGGCGCTGGTGCCTATTTTAGCTACATTCGAGCGGAAGGCAGTGTACACTCTGGACAAGTCGCCACCTCATCACAGAAATAACAGACATGTTCATAACAATATGTAATATGTAAAATATTTACCCTATTTTGGTAATTTTATTACTTGGTCACGGTGTAAATGTGAACCTTTGAGCCAAGCAATGCCAACAGAAATGAAGTGCATACCAAAAATCAACTGGAAAAAAAACCCTGGGCAGCTGGACCTAAGAAACAACTGTCCATCGAGTGAGTCACTATAATATTCATTCATCCATCCATCCATCTTCTTCCGCTTATCCGAGGTCAGGTCGCGGGGGAAGCAGGGAGGCCCAGACTTCCCTTTCCCCAGGCACTTCGTCCAGCTCCTCCCGGGGGATCCCAAGGCTTTCCCAGGCCAGCCGGGAGACATAGTCTTCCCAACGTGTCCTGGGTCTTCCCTATGGCCGCCTACCGGTCAGATGTGTCCGAAACAACTCCCTCGGGAGGTGTTTGGTTGGCATCCTGACCAGATGCCCGAACCACCTCATCTGGCTCCTCTCGATGTGGAGCAGCAGCAGCTTTACTTTGAGCTCCTCCCAGATGACAGAGCTTTTAATACTAAGTCTATGGGAGAGCCGCTTGTACCCGTGATCTTGTCCTTTCGGTCATAACCCAAAGCTCATGACCATAGGTGAGGATGGGAACGTAAATCGACCGGTAAATTGAGAGCTTTGCCTTCCGCCTCAGCTCCTTCTTCACTACAACGGATCGATACAGCGTCCGCATTACTGAAGACGCCGCACCGATCCGCCTGTCGATCTCACGATCCACTCTTCCCTCACTTGTGAACAAGAGTCCGAGGTACTTGAACTCCTCCACTTGGGGCAAGATCTCCTCCCCAACCCGGAGAAGGCACTCCACCCTTTTCCGGGCGAGAACAATTGCCTCGGACTTGGAGGTGCTGATTCTCATCCTATGATATTAATCATGATATATGCAGCACATAATGCTTGTTATTACAACTGCATACACAGTCAAGCTAGCTGTGTACAAACAAAACATGAATTGTGAACTAATACTTTACAGATACTGGAATATGATTCTTCATGTTTTTCAGTCAGTATAGATTGGTGTCCTATCGCATTGTGTTGTGCATTACAAACTCAAAAGCCATTCAGCTGCTGATGCAGAAGCTAGCTTGCAGCTAATGTCGTAGCATGCCGTTGCAAGGCCAAGTGTTACCACACTAGAAAAACAATACGTCAGTGTTTGCTCTTACAATAACAATGTCGCAAATGAAATATTGTTGGCGGTTTTTGGATGCATTTTTAGAGTTGATTGCTCCCATTAGCTGCATTGCCAGCCAACTAGAACGAGCCGATTTATTGCAAATTAGAATGCAAAAAAACTCCCCAAAACATATGTATTTGTTGTCTCTCATGTGGATTGTGAACAATGGGCAAACTTTTCCAAAAAATGCAGTTCCTCTTTAAGATGCAGACACTTGATGTGGTCTTTTTTTGTAGCAACAGTTTGCCTCTTGGTGTCACTTCAGTTGGGTCACTGCCTCTTCACGTTCACTCCGGTAAGAAGGACATTTATTTTGTAGCCCATTTGGATGCCCTCTATGGGTTGTACTTTTTGACAATATACAAGCATAAATTATTCTCAAAGTTGTGTAATCTTTAGACAAATGGTAATGACTTGTGAACAATTAGTTGCTAAATTGAACCTGCAAAGACCCTTTGCATGGTGGCGGACATGTTTTGTTTTTGTTTTTTTAACCCAATATTGCTCAATTTTTACAAACATGTTTTTGACAGTCCTCTGAAAGTGCCTACCAAATTTTATGCTAGGTGTTTTCTGCAAGACCTAAATTTATCTTTAGCATTGGCTTGTGAGGGCCAGCAACAAAGCTATATGACATCGTTCGATTTGCAAAATTGACTGTGACGCAAAACCCAGGGTTTTGTGTGTGGACGGGTAAAACCAGGGCCGCCCCTCCCCATATTCGGATTACACAGTGTGCATAGGGTCCCGCGATCTGTAGGTGGCCCTGTTTTGCTTGAATAAGCGCATGTAAAATTAAAATTAATAAATGACAGGCGGTTTTACATTCAAGTTTATTGAAAATGCATTCCTAAGCCCTTCCTTCTCCATTACATATAAGAGTATAATGGAACATTTACCCAGATATTCTCACTAAATAGTTCCATTTAGGTCCTCTCTTTTTCATAATTCTGGATGTTCAAATAGTGGCTGAATATCCCTTGCATACGAGGTTAAGGTGTATAAATTCAAATCGAATCGACATCAAGGTTTTAATTAGTGCGGTAAATAACACCAAGAGGCTTTGATTGACAGACATGTTAGCCACCCAGAATTGTTGAGCCTTGTGTTAGTTTGTCTCTCGCTTCAAACAGGAAGAAAGACGTCTTACTTTGTGCAACACTCTCAGCACCTAAGCGTCTTTCTTTAACAGTAGAATTACCTGAATAGACTGAACCCTCTTTTTACTCATTCAATTTTTTTGTTTTAGCAAAGACTTGAGTGGGGCACCGCCACCAACACACTCACAGTACAGAGAGCCTTGTGACTTGCCAGTGAGAAATGCTGCAAAGTAACACAAATTAGGGGGGAAAAAATATGATTATAAAGCTAAATGTCCCATTGTGGGAATATTTTTTTCAATTGGACGGCGTGGCGCAGTGGAAGAGTGGCCGTGCGCAACCCAAGGGTCCCTGGTTCAATCCCCACCTAGTACCAACCTCGTCACGTCCGTTGTGTCCTGAGCAAGACACTTCACCCTTGCTCCTGATGGGTGCTGGTTCGCGCCTTCCATGGCAGCTCCCTCCATCAGTGTGTGAATGGGTAAATGTGAAAGTAGTGTCAAAGCGCTTTGAGTACCTTGAAGGTAGAAAAGCGCTATACAAGTACAACCCATTTATTTATTCATCATTTAATTAGATGAACGATATGAGCCCATTAACATGGACGAATGAGCGAAAATGCTGTGATCACGTGATAGCAATAAACAAAAAAATAACATCCAACCTAATTTTTCCAACTGGGGGGGGGGGGGAAAAGGCAAGATGTTAAGTATGTATTTGTTAAATTTTTGCTTTGAGAAATTAGTTCATATAGTTTTTTGTTTGTTTATTTAGTACAACAAAGTTATTTACCTTCAAACTACAGTACAATGGTTAACAATTATACAGTAATGACGAATAAAAGTTGGTATCCCTTTAATGAATACTTGAATTAATAAGATATTTTGATCCCATTACATTATAAACACTGTTTAGTTTTTATGAAATATTTCTTGAGTTTAAGCGCATGATGGAAATGAAACCTCTGAGTCTGTCTGCAAAAAGCCAAATATTTTTTGAAGTAAATTATTGCATATTGTTTTAATGTGTGGCACCTTGACATTGGAATATGTTGATCGACAGTCTAAAAGTAACGTCTTCTTTCACTTGTTATTTTTGCATTTTTATGTATAATATATAAAATTCGCAAATTGAATCGCAGTCGTAATTTTGGAGAGAAAAACCGAAATTAAGTTTTTCTCAAAATTGTGCAGCCCTAGTAAAGAATCAGAATTGCGACGCCATCTATTGTACAAAGCAGAAATGCCTCTCGCTAACAAACTGGTTTATTCTCCAACAGCCCCCGATGTCCAAGGTTGGGATGACGACGAGTTTGTAAGTACGATACAATGTCAATTTTTTTTTTACATTAACTCATTGCATTGTTAAATAAAATATTATCTGGGTGTGGGATTAATTAGGATGACGAAGAGTACAATGATGACTATGAGAGCCCAGACAGCGGCAATGAGGGCAACGATAAGAGCGACGACGACGTTACTAACGACGACACCAACTGGGCTGACAATTACGAACCTCCTCCATCTGAACCCTCGGAGGACCTGATTCACAAGCTATGCGTAGCCCTGCCTGTCAAAGAGGACGATTACATCGGTAAGATATAAAAATAGTCTCGCTGTCAAAGGACGAGTGAGAGTTAGCTAAGATATCTTGCAATTTTATCTGACCATGATTTTTATAGTAACCAACACTTTGATATTGTTTTCCTCAAGTCATCAATGCAATGTTATGACATGTATTTGAGATCGATTCGGGTGACTTTTGCAGATAAATGTGTGTCAACAAGAGGCCCACCACCTGCCGTTGTTCTACGCCCACCGGCCTCATCTCTCCCGCCGTTGTCGCCCCGCTTAGTGAGTGGCTCTAACGCAACTTTACCCATGTTCAATGTAATCCGTGCCATACATCGTATACAACAAAGTAATATTCACGCTAGTGTCTCTATGTTAGCTACAGTGCTAACATTACACTCACATTTTAAAAGCAACATCTTGCTAGCTAAGCTTCCATGTTGACAACAAACACAATCATAAAACTCACGGATGGTTTGCAGAGTTTTAAGATGTGTAGCAAAGCCTGGTCCCAAATCTAGATAATATGATACTTTTTGTGTTTGTGCAGCCAGGCGAGTCGTTGCCCAGTAGAGATCCCTCACCGCACTGCGCTAGACAACCATCAGGGAAGTGTGAGTAACATTTGGAGTCAGACTACTTTATTTGCTGTAACACTTCAATGTCTTTGAGAGGAACTACACTTTTTTGGGGAATTTTGCCTATCTTTCACCATCATTATGAAAGACATGATGATGGACGAAATTGTATTTTTTTTTTTTGCATTCTAAATATTAAATACATTCAATCAAAAGTTCGCTTACAATGGAGCCTACGGGAGCCTCGCAATTCCGCCTATAAAGCCCTTAAAAAAACATCCAAACACCTCCCTGAAGTTTTTTATACATGATGTAAGTATATATGTAATGTAGTAACAGGCACATTTATAACAACATTTAATATTTAAATGTTTTGATAATTTTAACTATACGCGGCGTATTCATTTAAAAAACGCATCACAAAGCTAGGTTATCTTTCTTATTTTTTCCTTATCACTGATTATTACTCACTTGAGATTTCATGAGAGCCAACAAGCATAATAAAACATCACTTACTTTGCAACGTCTGCTCTCATTAAGATGCCGACTGCTGGGATGTTCATATACAGTATTCCCATTTGAGTGAAGAATGACTCATAATCCTCACAAGAAGTGGTGGGGGTGGGGGACCAAGCGTCTTTTTGTGTCCTAAATGGCTGTCAAAGTGTACCAACTTGTTGGAATACCTGTTCAGACTTCTTCTGTTCAGATAAAATGCATGGTTTGTGATCCACAATAAACTTCCAGGAAGTGAGGAAGCAGCAGACTCTTTGATGATGTAAATAGAGGGACACACGGTAGTGATCACGTCGCCGCTATAAATCATTTGTCTGCATTAGCGCTTATAATAACAATATCACTAATATTTGGTTAATATTCAAATCACAAACTTTAAATGGAGTATTGTTGGCGGTTTTTGCATAGTTATTTATTGGATTGTATGGGCGAAATAGAGATCCCATTGGCTCCACTGTAAGCACACTTTTAAATACAAAAATCCATCCGTCGCCATCTCTTTAATAACTAGCTGACCAATTTACGTAGAAATTGCATGTGAATGCTCCATTGCTAAAAGAATGTAGAATGAATGTAAGAACAGTTTGAATGTAGAAATGGTTTGAATATTGAAATGGTTTGAATGGTGAAATGGTTTAATTCAAAGAATGGTTTGAATGCTGAAATGGTTTGAATGCTGAATTGATATGCTAGGGGACTGTAGAAATGGTTTGAAGGTTAAAATACTTTAAAAGTTAAAAATGGTTTGAAAGGTGAAGGTGAAGTTGTACTGAAATGTATTATGAATCTTAAAATGCTAACTGTTGGAATAGCTAGATGAGTTAGCATACTTCAAAGGGGATACAAAGTAACAGATTTCATGATTATTAGCTCTAAATGTATAACATTAGCTGAAATGTTGGTATACAAAGTTAGCATGCTAACAGCAGAAGAGCTAACGTATTTCTAAGAAGGCGACAAGCCACAAAATCCATGTTCATTTGATTAAAAAGTACAAAGTCAGCTTAAATGCCTGCAAAATACGTTAGCATGCCAACACCAGCATAATAACAGGGGAACAGCTAGGATACTCATAAAACAGTAGCAAGTAACAAAATCCTTTATTGTTATCCTAAAATGTATACAATTAGATAAAATGCTAGCCCCTTAATGCTTAATGCTAACATTACTATGCCTACAGGTGCATGGCTAGCAAACCTTATAGATGGAGCCAAATAACGGAAGTTATTAAAGTTGGAACGGTGTGAAACGGATGAACAGGGATGAAGTTATGCTGAGCCAAAAAGTGGTGGAATAAGAAAAATAATAAAGAATAGATGAAAAATGGTGTCGAATCTTATATGTGTGAATTATTTTAACAGTGTAGAATAATTGTGAACGATAAGCAAAATTTTAAAAAAAGAAGTGCAGTTCCCCTTTAATGCTCTGATTGAATCATGTTTAGTGCTGACAGGACCACCGCAGATTTTTCGTGGTAACAAACCAGGAAATGGCTCGCCTCTCATTCGAGGTTTGTTGTCGCCAGAATAATTCTACCTTATTAATTACATTTATATCCTGTGTACTTGCATGTAAAACTAATTGAGTTATAACTGTGTTAAATATGTATCCTATTTTTTTTCTTCAAAGGGCCCAACACAGAAGAGAGGGTAGGTTTGTAGTGTCTTATTTTATTAGATATATTTAAAAAAAAAAAACTTTTTTAATCCCTGTAATTAGCTTTATTCACTGATAGGTTGAGTGAATGGTTCTATTGCTAATTTGACTATAGTTACTATATAGAGGTAATTATTTCAATGAGAAAATAGTATTAGCATTGCTAGGAACAATTTTTTTGGTAATTTTGGACGCCATGCACACGCACATTCAATCCACTACACAGCAGATGATTCATAAAGATTTCCTCCCAACCAATCATTGAAGAAAGATAATCATGACCGTGCATGTACTTATTACGGTTATCATAAATCCAGGGGTGCAGCCAGGATTTTTTTTTTGAAACTGAGGGGGGCCAATATTTTTAAACTAACTGTATAGTAATCACCATATGTGCATACATAAAAAAGTTGGTACACTGTACATGAAATTCACATTTAAAAGAGAAACATAGCAGAAGTAAGAAATAAAAATTCAGAGGCAATAAATAGTCCCTGCTTGACCTGTTTCATGAGATCTGAGTGTGTGACTGTGTACTTTGTCATTTAATATACATGTTTTACACTACAACCTATTAAACAATGACATTGCCATTTATTATAATGTTTTAATGCACCAGTGACTCCGCCCAGAAACGGAGTCCGCTGATCACCTCTACAGGAGTAGACAAAGCTACTCATTCCCGATAGGAAATTCCACCATTCGTAGACACTTGGAACGTACCACTGGCGAAACAGCCAAACCCTACGTGCACTGTAATGTAAATTAGACTAAATAACAAGACATTAATCCTCTTTTTAGCGGCGATGTCAGTTAAAATTGAAAGCAGTCATTTTAAAAAAATTTTTTAATCAAGTGTTTCCATTTTCATTTCATTTCTATATTTTACAGACGGCTACACAGTCTCCAAGGTAACATGCAAACACACACAAACACGAAATAAGTTCTATTTACTGTATTTATAGCTTTTGCAAAAACAAAAACTGGACTATTAGCATCTATTAGACCAAATCTCTAACTTACCGTATGTGTGGGAGTCCCAGAGAATACAATTCTCTCTGTCGTTATTAGTTCAGAATGAGTATTTGTCTTTAGGCCCCATGTGGATGTCCCGGATCCTCCCTCCAGGTCCAAACCTGCTCCTCCTCCTCATCCTGCTTCCTCGTCCGCCTTTGTTAGGCCTCCCGACAGGTCAGGCTCGCTCCTAAGTGATGAGGAATCAATTCATCCCAAGTGTAGTATAATATTAATCATCACATATTTTGTTGGTGTGGCAGGTTTGATGGTATGAGAGAGGTAGGTTTGGTTTTTAAATGTTCATTTCTCCGCCTGATATACGCATCTTATCTTCTCGTCTTCTTTTCCTTCTTGCAGACACACAATGAAAGTAAGTGTTGTCAATTTTTCAAACTAACAATTTGTAAGTAACACCTCCTGCTATCCCAAAAGGGACAAGCGGTAGAAAATGAATGGATGGATGTGCTTCACAGCACAGTTGAAATATTACAAATTAAACTAAATATAATTATTTAATATAAAAGACAATACAAACCCCATCCCCGCCAAAACAATTGTCTCATTATTGTACAACTTTGAGGGTATCTGTGGGCAACACGGTGGAAGAGGGGTTAGTGCGTCTGCCTCACAATACGAAGGTCCTGAGTAGTCCTGGGTTCAATCCTGGGCTCGGGATCTTTCTGTGTGGAGTTTGCATAGCCTCCCCGTGACTGCGGGGGTTCCCTCCGGGAACTCCGGCGTCCTCCCACCCCCAAAGACATGCACCTGGGGATAGGTTGATTGGGAACACTAAAATGGCCCTAGTGTGTGAATGTGAGTGTGAATGTTGTCTATCTGTGTTGGCCCTGCGATGGGGTGGCGGCTTGTCCAGGGTGTATACCGCCTTCCGCCCGATTGTAGCTGAGATAGGCACCATCGACCCCAAAGGGAATACGCGGTAGAAAAAATGGATGGATGGATGGAGGGTATCTGTTGCATGTATTCCAAAGCATTTGACCACAACACATAGGGGGCACCACAAGTTATTTAGACCAGTGGTTCTCAAATGGGGGTACTTGAATGTATGCCACGGGGTACGTGTGATTTTTTTTTTTTTTAAACAATATATTTAAAATAGCAACAATTCAAAAACCCTTTATAGATATATTTGTTGAATAATACTTCAACAAAATATTAATGTAAGTTCATAAACTGTGAAAAGAAATGCAACAATTCATTGTTGACAGCTAGATTTTTTGTGGAAATGTTCCATAAATATTGGTGTTAAATATTTCTTTTTTTTTTGTGAAGAAATGTTTAGAATTAAGTTCATGAATCCAGATGGATCTCTATTACAATCCCTAAAGAGGGCACTTTAAGTTGATGATTACTTCTATGTATAGAAATCTTTATTTATGATTGAATAACTTGTTTATTTTTCAACATTTCTTTTGTTATTTTTATATCTTTTTTTCCAAATAGTTCAAGAAAGACCACCACAAATGAGCAATATTTTGCACTGTTATACAATTTAATAAATCAGAAACTGATGACATAGTGCTGTATTTTACTTCTTTATCTCTTTTTTCCAACCAAAAATGCTGTGCTCTGATTAGGGGGTACTTGACTTAAAAAAATGTTCACAGGGGGTACATCACTGAAAAAAGGTTGAGAACCACTGATTTAGACCACCAAAGGGCTGAGCTGCCTTGTGTTCTCTTCCAGCACGCAAACACAACACGTTTCCCCTCCTCCATAAAAATCCGAACCCCCGCCCTGCACCGCCCAGTCGCCATGGAGACAGGTAAGAAAGTCCTTGGCATCAATGTTCCTTACTACGTTTATTTTACAGTCATTGCTGAATAAAGTGTGTTGTCTTTATCATCCAATTAAGTTTGCCTCCTGGCGCCACTTCTTTCGGGTCATTGCCCCTCAGTGTTCACACTGGTAAGAAGATTTATACATGTTATTAGTTATTTCACGTTATCCACTTTCAGCAGGGCTATTTTTCTCATTCATTTGCTGCTATGGCCACTAGAGGTCAGCTTTATCCATGTTATTTACTTTCAGTAGCGGTATCCCGTTATTTCCCTGTAATATAGTTGATAAAATGTCAAACAGTTGTCATAAAAATTATTGTGTTAGGAAACATGTTGATTAAAAGTGGTTTGTGCAGGCTATTCGGATAATAGGAGCAACTTTGATGGATCTGACCGTTTTCGTTCACCTCCCCCAAAACCTGCTTCAAACCAGGTACAGTACCATGTACATCATACACATTACTTCACCCAGCCTATAGTCGTGTATAGAGAGAGTAAGGACAACTCTGTTTCAGACTTGGTCCCAAACATGGCGCCCTATAATCACAAAAGGGGGTTTTGTTCAATTAAGAGAGTGTATGGCCAGACAATCTCTTAAATGATTGGTCAAAAACCCCTCACGTGACGACAGTGCGCCATGTTTGGGGACAACTCTAAAACACAATTGGCCATACTTCACTAAAGTTCTTATATGCAAATTTTGCATTTCATCAACATGTTGGACAAGCGGTAGAAAATGGATGGATGGATGGATGGGTTACAATAATATGTACAATATATCTTATTACTTACTATGGCGTGTGTGTCACTTTTTAGTAAGCATTATGACAGTATATCTTAACGGATACTACAATAGAATGTAAGGTTGGATATACTTGTAAGTAGTCAGTGTACAATTTATCTATTGTAAATCTGATAATACACACATTGAACTACTGAAAGAGTGTATTGGAATATCTGAGGCAACTTTGTTTCGTTTGTTTTCGAAGCCAAAAATGATTCATTTAGAGTAACAAAAATGAATTGGCATAGAATGAGCAACTACATGAAATATAGCTAAATAACATTAATTTTAGTAATATATTGACATTAAGCACATTACAATGATTCAACAGAAGAACAATCTTGTATTAAAAAAAAACACTTCTAGGTGATGACAGGACTGTACTAAGAATTTAACCACCACCAGTCATAGCGAGTATGTTCAATATTGAATATATATGTGTGTGTGTGTGTATATGTATATATGTGCATATGTATATACATACTGTATATATATATATATACAGTCAAGAAAATAAGTATTTGAACGCCCTGCTATTTTGCAAATTCTCCCGCATAGAAATCATGGAGGGGTCTGAAATTTTCACAGTAGGTGCATGTCCACTGTATGAAATATATATATATATATACACACACATACAGTCAAGAAAATAAGTATTAAACATCCTGCTATTTTGCAAGTTCTCCCACTTCGAAATCATGGAGGGGTCTGAAATTTTCACAGTAGGCGCATGTCCCCACTGTATGAGAGATAACCTAAAAAGAAAATCCAGAAATCACAAACAATGATTTTTTGTAACAATTTGTGTGGTACAGCTGAAAATAAGTATTTTAACACCTGTCTATCAGCTAGAATTCTGACCCTCAAAGACCTGTTAGTCCGCCATTTAAAAGTCCTCCTCCACTCTACTGTATTATCCTGAATCAGATGCACCTGTGTGAGGTGGTTAGCTGCATAAAGACACCTGTCCACCCCATACAATCAGTAAGACCCAAACATTTAGCATGGCTAAGAGCAAACAGCTGTCCAAAGACACCTGAGACAACTCCACAAGGATGGAAAGGGCTACGGAGAAATTGCCAAGCAGCTTGGTGAAAACAGGTCCACTGTTGGAGCAATCATTAGAAAATGGAAGAAGCTAAACATGACGGTCAGTCTCAATGGGAGTGGAGCCCCATGCAAGATATCACCTCGTGGAGTCTCAACGATGCTAAGAAAGGTGAGGAATCAGCCCAGGACTACACGGCAGGACTTGGTCAATGACCTGACAAGAGCTGGGACCACAGTTTCCATGGTCACTGTTGGTAATACACTAAGACGTCATGGTTTGAAATCATGCATGGCACGGAAGGTTCCCCTGCTTAAACCAACACATAAGGCCCGTCTTAAGTTTGCCAATGACCATTTGGATGATCCAGAGGAGTCATGGGAGAAAGTTTTGTGGACAGATGAGACCAAAATTTACCTTTACGGTCATAATTCCACTATGTGTGTTTGGAGGAAGAAGAATGATGCGTACCATCCCAAGAACACCATCCCTACTGTGAAGCTTGGGGGTGATAGCATCATGCTTTGGGGGTGTTTTTCTGCTCATGGGACAGGACGACTGTACTGTATTAAGGAGAGGATGACTGCAGCCATGTATTGTGAGATTTTGGCCAAAAACCTCCTTCCCTCAGTCAGATCTTTGAAGATGAGTCGTGGCTGGATCTTCCAACATGACAATGACGCAAAGCACACAGCCAGGAAAACCAAGAAGTGGCTTCGTAAGAACCATTACAAGGTTCTGGAGTGGCCTAGCCAGTCTCCAGACCTAAATCCAATTGAAATTCTTTGGAGGGAGCTGAAAGTCTGTGTTACTCAGCGACAGCCCAGAAACCTGACTGATCTAGAAGTGGGCCAAAATCCCTCCTGCAGTCTGCAAACCTTGTGAAGAACTACAGAAAACGTTTGACCTCTGTAATTGCAAACAAAGGCTACTTTACCAAATATTAATGTTTGTGTTCAAATACTTATTTTCAGATGTATCACACAAATTGTTAAAAAATCATAAGATTGTGATTTCTGAATTTTTCTTTTTAGGTTATCTCTCATACAGTGGACATGCACCTACCGTGAAAATTTCAGACCCCTCCATTATTTCTAAGTGGGAGAACTTGCAAAATAGCAGGGTGTTCAAATACTTATTCTCTTCACTGTATATATATATATAAATATATATTTATAGGACTTAGGACTGTCTCGGAAAATTGGAATATTGTGAAAAAGTAATTTTATTTTCTATAATGCACCCAAAAACATGAAAATGTCATACATTCTGGATTCATTACACATCAAATGAAATAAACAAGTCTTTTATTATTTTAATATTGCTGATTATGCCATACAGCTTAAGAAAACTCAAAAATCCATCCATCCATCCATCCATCATCTTCCGCTTATCCGAGGTCGGGTCGCGGGGGCAACAGCCTAAGCAGGGAAACCCAGACTTCCCTCTCTCCAGCCACTTCGTCTAGCTCTTCCAGGGGGATCCCGAGGCGTTCCCAGGCCAGCCGGGAGACATAGTCTTCCCAACGTGTCCTGGGTCTTCCCCGTGGCCTCCTACCGGTTGGACGTGCCCTAAACACCTCCCTAGGGAGGCGTTCGGGTGGCATCCTGACCAGATGCCCGAACCACCTCATCTGGCTCCTCTCGATGTGAAGGAGCAGCGTTCAAAATTAAGAGTATTTCCTCAGACCAAGTAAAAAAGAAGATTTATTGCGGTAAAACAAAATCAAACATTTGAAAATTCCAATTAATCCACTCAGTACACGGTTGGGAATCCTTTTGCACAGATTACTGCATCAATGCGGCGTGGCATGGAGGCAATCAGCCTCCATCAATAGCGGCCTTACGTTCATTTGCATTATTTGGTCTGGTGTCTTTCAGCTTCTTCTTCACAATACCCCACAAATTCTCTATAGGGTTCAGGTCAGGGGAGTTGGCAGGCCAATCGCAGACAGTAATGCCATGGTCAGTACACCAGATACTGGTGGTTTTGGCACTGTGAGCAGGTGCCAGATCATGCTGGAAAATGAAATCATCATCTCCATAGAGCTTTTTTTGAATATTTTTAGAGGGGCTAATGTGTTATTGTAACAGGACTGAGTGGAGAGTTTAAAATAAAATAATTACCTTAAAAGTATAGTTGGGATGAAAGTAACACAAATAAAAAAATAACATTTCTGAGGGACTTAAAATATTTAATGGCTGTCTAATTTATGGAAGTGGGGACAGGCAAGAAAACTTTTTTGTAGTATTCAAGGTAGTTGAAATTATCTTTCAGATTGTATGTAGTCAATATCAAATTAGATCAATGTGCAGGACATATTGCATGACAAAAATGTCTTTGTTTACAGTTAATTTCATTATGCATTCATACATTTCTTTCCTGAGGGTGCAAATGGAATTGATTTTGTGGAGTGGCCTACATATTTACGGTAGCAAGATCATTGTGTCTGGTGCTGCGTGAGTGCTGCCGGTACACATTGAGGAGGACATTTCAGCTAGTTTACACAAGAAAACATCGCAACAGAACAAATTTTTGATGACTACATAAGACTGTTTTTGTAGGGGTTGGACCCTCGCTGGTACGTTGGTAAAGTCACAAGAAGTGAGGCTGAAGGGTACTTCAAACAAGTCAACAAGGTAACACAATTTCCACTCATAGTTCCCATAATGCACCTGAATAAACTACTTGGACCAGTGTTTGAAATTATGGAAATGTTTGTTTTTAGGATGGGGTGTACTTGGTGAGAGACAGCTCTCACAAGCAGTCTAGTCAGCCCTACACACTGATGGTCCTCCACCAGAGCAAAGTCTTCAACATCCAGATCCGGCATCAGGACCAGCAGTTTCAACTCGGCACCGGACTCAAGGTTCAGGAGGTAAAATCGGATTTCATAGCAGGCATATAATTGATTTATCTGCGTTAAATAAACTTCTACCTGTGTGTGTGTGTGCAAGTCTTTCTCGACAGTGTCTGACATCATCAAACATTACTCCCAGTGCCCTCTCATTCTCATCGACGCCAAAAACCGCTGCTCTGGTCAACAGAACCAGTGTCTACTCTCAGATCCAGCAAAGAATTACGTGGCGTAACCACAATGATTTCTACAGGAGTTATCCGAGAAAACTAATTGTGAATTTCTTCTCCATTTGTCGCTTTTTCAAGATTCACAAGTATTTGACAAAATAACTGAGTGTTTGGTCCTGTTTTCACCTTGTAAAAAATAAACAAATTAATTACTTTATGAATGTAGATGTCCATAATTTTTGACACTTACTCCAATCAGCAACCCTATTAAAATAATCAAGTCTCCTCTGTTTGCTGGGTCTCAAATGTGTGCCGTGTGTAAACATTAGCATTAAAAGATGTGGCTGAAAGCAACTTCCTGTTGTTTTAGCTTTTTTTTTGTCCTCTCCAGCTACTCAGGCAAATCATATTGTTGATGTAAGTACGACCCTGCGAGAGAGAGCCCAACCCAAAACAGGGTGTGGTGCCCAGAGAACAATGGTCCACCGGCTCACGCAGCCAGGCCGGCCAGCGACAGGATTCCCAGCAGGGCCTGCGGCAGACTATAGACCAGTGGTTCTTAACCTGGGTTCGATCGAACCCTAGGGGTTCGGTGAGTCGGCCTCAGGGATTCGGCGGAGGTCAAAACACACCTGACTCATCGTGCAAATAAAAACTTCTCCCTATCGGCATATTACGGATGCGGCAACAGCTGTCTGATTTGCAGGTGTGTAACTGGTGAGTTGATGCACTGTGTTGGTTTTGTTCTTTGAACAAGGTGATGTTCATACACGGTTCATTTTGTGCACCAGTAAAAAAACATGGTAACACTTAAGTAAGGGAACATATTCACCATTAATTAGTGGCTTATTTACATGCAAATTAGTAACATATTGGCTCTTAACTAGTCATCATTAAGTACTTATTAATGCCTTATTCAGCATGGCCTCATTATAACCCTAACCAAATAACTCTAAATTAAAGGCCTACTGAAATGAGATTTTCTTATTTAAACGTGTCCATTCTATGTGTCATACTTGATCATTTCGCGATATTGCCATATTTTTGCTGAAAGGATTTAGTAGAGAACATCGACAATAAAGTTTGCAACTTGTGGTCGCTAATAAAAAAGGCCTTGCCTATACCGGAAGTAGCAGACGATGTGCGCGCGACGTCATCGGTGTGAGGGCTCCTCACATCCTCACATTGTTTATAATGTGAGCCACCGGCAGTAAGAGCAATTTTGACCGAGAAAGCGACGATTTGCCCATGATTTTGAGCGAGGATGAAAGATTCGTGGATGAGGAACGTTAGAGTGAAGCACTAAAAAAAAAGGCGACTACTCCAGGCGGCGGCAGTGGGAGCGTTTCAGATGTAATTAGACACAATTACTAGGATAATTCTGGAAAATCCGTTATCTGCTTATTGTGTTAATAGTATTTTAGTGACATTATAAAGTCATACCTGAAAGTCGGATGGCTGCGGTGAACACCAGTGTCTCTGAGAGAAACTGAGGGAGCCAAGATTACAGCTGCCTTTTTGAGCTGCAGGATGAGGTCGCGTAATTCACATGTCTCCGGTCAGAGCTGACTTAATATCACAAATTTCCCATCCAAAAACTTGCTGGTTGACGTAGAGAAACATGTTCGCTTGACCGCTCTGTGTTTAAGCTTCACAACAAACAAAGAGACACTGGCTGTGTTTTGGTTACTAAAGGCAGCTGCAATCCACCGCCCTCCACCAACAGCATTCTTATTTGACATCTCCATTATTAATTGAACAAATTGCAAAAGTTTCAGCAACACAGATGTCCAAAATACTGTGGATTTGCGTGATGAAAAGAGACGAATTTTAGCCGTAAGTGGTGCTGGGCTAAAATGTCCCCTCCAACCAATAACGTCACAAACACGCGTCATCATTCCATGACGTTTTCAACAGGAAACTCCGCGGGAAATTTAAAATTGTAATTTAGTAAACTAAATTACTTCCCAATCCAAATAGCACCAACACACCACCGCCCAAACAACCCAGACACAGCACCTACACCCAACAAGAGGGCCAGAACATACGGGCGGCATGGCGCAGTGGAAGAGTGGCCGTGCGCAACCCGAGGGTCCCTGGTTCAATCCCTACCTAGTACCAACCTCGTCACGTCCGTTGTGTCCTTGAGCAAGACACTTGCTCCTGATGGGTGCTGATTAGCGCCTTGCATGGCAGCTCCCTCCATCAGTGTGTGAATGTGTGTGTGAATGGGTAAATGTGGAAGTAGTGTCAAAGCGCTTTGAGTACCTTGAAGGTAGAAAAGTGCTATACAAGTACAACCCATTTATCATTTTATGAACCCTGCCCAAAAGGGATCAAAACCCGCGCGACGTTACACAAACCGGAAGTAAAGACAACTGACCACCCAATCCATCTCTGTTAAAAAAAATCCTAAATTAAATACAATTTTAAAAATTTAAAACCCTCACACCCTCAGCGAGGTCTCCGCACGGGAATGGCAGGCCACCGGACCGCAGTCCCAAGAGCCTGCGCCGGCCACCCGAACCCCAACCGACCCATAGTTGTGGTTTTTAACTACACCAGATGGCAGTAGAGTTTTCTCTCCACCCATATTACAACATTGGATCTGCTGCTGCTGCTGCATTGTGCAATATACTGTTCACAAATGAGCAAAGAGAGCTTTCTCATGCACGCCAAATCATTATTAAAGTTTAAACATGAACTTGCCTCTCCAATTATCTTTTTTATTAATCTTTTTGTTTGTCACGGTTGTTGAACCTTCTTTTAGACACACACACACACGCACACGCACACACACACACCCGTATGATCCCAGTCAACAGTTACAGCTCAGACTGTCTTGTTTTGTCTGCGTCGGCTGAAGATTTTTTTTATGCTGTCGCCAACTGTCATCACACACACGCAACTCAATGTTGGCCTTCAGGCTCCCCCAAAAAAGAGACCGTTCCCTCGACAGTAGTCGTGTCACAGGTGTAAATTTACAGTATGAGCTGATAAGAAGCTGAGTCGACAGTTTAGTCGTAGTTATTCTTTGCAAAAATATAATTTCTTGTTCCGATTTGACAAATGTTTGTATTCACTGTCTGCGATTAGGTGGCGACTTGTCCAGTGTGTACCCTGCCTACCGGCCAAATTTAGCTGAGATTGGCTCCAGCACCCCCCGCGACCCCGAAATGGACAAGCGGTAGAAAATGGATGGATGCATTTTACTATACATTGTCTTACATGCCTCTAACAAAAGTTCTGTTTTGAAGGGTACCTCAGGTGAGAATGCGTGTGGGGGGATGTCTGACGCTCATGCAGGTCGGGGGAAATAAATCCTGGGGCTTTTAGGTCACAGGTCACAGGCCACATTCCACGTCACTTTAGGTATCCACATACTTTTACTTTGAAGGCATTTTCATCCAATTTTAAACAAATTCTGAACGACAAAACTTTGAAAAATGCTATTATATTGTAAAAAAAAATGTTTTTATCTTTAAGAATAAAAACAAATAACCCTCAGAATTACATTTCATGCTGATTCAGTTTTAAATATTTTTAACTGTGGTCCTAGATACACATAAAATGGTCACATAGGACTGTTACTTTTAAGTAAGTTATATTAATATAATAAAATTCAATAGTTATTTGCGTCACTTGCTGTATTGTTACAAAAGGTCAAGGAAAAACCTCCAGGTATTGGTAGTGCTGCATATAAGAACTAATTTAATAGTGTTTTTTTTTCCTCAAGTCCTTTTAAACCATTTGCGACCCGCAACCAATTTTTTAACATTCGGAATTTTTTTTTAAAACAAAACATAAAAAGCCGAATAAAAGAGCAAATAGGTCTAATGCAGTGGTTCTTAACCTTGTTGGAGGTACTGAACCCAAACAGTTTCATAAGCACATTCACCGAACCCTTCTTTAGTGAAAAATTAAATGTTGTTCATTTTCAAATACAAAACAAATTTATATGTTTTTGGTAACACTTTAGTAGGGGGAACATATTCTAAGTAACAAAGACTCAATTTAAAAGGGTTAGGGTTAGGACCAGGGTTAGAGGGTTAGGGTTATAATAAGGCCATGCCGAATAAGGCATTAATAAGTACTTAATAATGACTAATATGTTACTAATTTGCATGTTAATAAGCAACTAATTAATGGTGAATATGTACCCCGCCTTCCGCCCGATTGTAGCTGAGATAGGCACCAGCGCCCCCCGCGACCCCAAAGGGAATAAGCGGTAGGAAATGGATGGATGGATGTTACTCATACTTAAGTGTTACCATGTTTTTTTTACTGGTGCACAAAATGAACCGTGCATGAACATCACCTTGTTCAAACAACAAAACCAACACAGTGCAAAAACTCACAACAAATTACACACCTGCAAATCATTCTGACTTCTGCTGTTGCCGTATCCGTAATACGCCAATAGGGAGAAGTTTTTATTTACAAGATGAGTCGGGTGTGTTTTGACCTCCGCCGAACCCCTAGGGTTCGATCGAACCCAGGTTAAGAACCACTGGTCTAATGTAATGAGATGAAGTTGAAATGTTGCCGCTAATAACACAAAGCTGACATGAAGGCTGTTTTTTTTCCCCTTTAAAACAAGTAGTAAACAAGTGGTACACAAATTTAAGATTGTCCCAAATACTGTAAGATTGTTTTGATATAAAAATTGTGTAATCTGCAAGCAAAAATCCCTGCCATTTTTTGACTGAGCAAATATGACATTGAACCCTGTAAGATCCGCCCGGAACATCTGGCCTTACTCAGTCGCTAGCATTAGCTTTTAGCTCGAGATGGCATAACCTGCTTTTTTCAAGCATGGGAAGAAAGTGCGTGAGTGTGAAGGACAGTGCTGAGAAGAAGTGGATGATATTCATCGAATTAGAGAGAAAAATCATTAAAAAATATGAGTGTAGCGAACCAACTTGGTGAATCAGTTGGAACGTATCACTGTCAGTCTACACTATAATGAAGCATCAGGAGTCTAACGCCGCAGCGGACATTTATCCACGAAAGTATTGAGAAGCGGCTGATGGTGTGTGAAAAGAGAAGGAGAAACCATAGAAGTTCACTCTCCAACGTAAATGCTAAACATTTTAATGACATTACTTCATAAAACTATTGTAATTGTAGTAGATTATATTGATTGTTTTTATACAATATTTATTATCTAAAAGTTTTTTTCTCTTTTTAAAAAGCATTTAAAATGGTAAAATGGTGCTGTTTTAGGGGGGCCAAGCACCAATTATATTGATTTCAAAGAACAACATTAATTTGAGATACAAGTGTTTAGAGTTAAGACCTTGTCACGGGCGGTTTAGCTCGGTTGGTAGAGTGGCCGTGCCAGCAACTTGAGGGTTGCAGGTTCGATTCCCGCTTCTGCCAACCTAGTCACTGCCGTTGTGTCCTTGGGCAAGACACTTTACCCACCTGCTTCCAGTGCCACCCACACTGGTTTGAATGTAACTTAGATATTGGGTTTCACTATGTAAAGCGCTTTGAGTCACTAGAAAAAAGCGCTATATAAATATAATTCACAATTCACTTCACAGAACAAATTAAAGTTAAAGTACCAATGATTGTCACACACACACTAGGTGTGGTGAAATTTGCCCTCTGCATTTGACCCATCCCCATGTTCACCCCCTGGGAGGTGAGGGGAGCAGTGAGCAGCAAGATCGTAAGTTGAGGTACTACTGAATTGTGTGGGTTTTTCAAAATGAAAAACATCAAAATGGCCTTTGATTTTCCTAAGTATGGCCCTCGGTAGAAAAAGGTTGGACATCCTTGCTTAAAGCAAAGGTGAAAATCAACAGATACATTATGAATTAATTATTATTATTTGGTAGTATTAGTTTACAGTGTGAAAACAAGTTAATAATAAGAGACTGTTTGGGGCCTATTTTTGACTAGGTAGCGGCAGCAAAAATGGAAAAATCCCCCGAAATAAAAGGAAATAATTTGAATAAAGCTAAATTGTAAGTGAATGATATAATTTGTCACCTACAACGGAAAAACTGAGATGCAGCTTGTTTTTTCTTAAACCACATATAAGTTCTAAAATTTTAGCACATGTTCGATTTGTTTTTTCTTGTTTGAAAAATCAACAACATAGGAAGGGAAGAGGAAAGGAGAAAAAATAAAAATTATTGTATCGCTTTTGTAGTTTTATTCCTTTTTTATTATTGTTATTATTTTTTGTATTTTTCCCCCACTACCATTGCCTTTTTGTGTTACTTTTGATACGGTCTTGTCACGGTTTACTTGCTTTTTTGGGGGGGACTTTTAGGAAAAATGTTATTTGTATTTTTTTTGCATCTGATCAAGCCACGAAAATGTGACTTTCTTTTCCTTTTATAATGGTGATCGGTGGAGAGGTCCCCGGGAGGTGATTGATTGATTGATTGATACTTTTATTAGTAAATTGCACAGTACAGTACATATTCCGTACAATTGACCACAAAATGGTAACACCCGAATAAGTTTTTCAACTTGTTTAAGTCGGGGTCCACGTTAATCAATTCATGGTAGGGATGATGTAGTGATCACTTCCTGAGGATCCTTGATGCCGAGGAATATTCATCCATCTCGCTATGGTCCGGATCGTCTGCTGATCCCGAGCCAGAGCAGGATGGATGGATGTATACAATATCTGGGTACTTTTTCTAATAATGTCTATACTGTAAAACTTGAGTTGTTAAAGCCCAAGTGCACCTTTCTCCTCAAGTGTGCATGTATGAAGGGTCTGAGTGAGCAAAGTATTATTGTCAAATGTGATTTTAACTGTACAATTCAATAAAAAGCATACTTGTATTAAAAAAAAAATCAACAACATAGAAGAGGCCCCTCCATTTTCAGATTTTTCAGCAAGCACCCTTGGCGAGGAAAACTCCTCTGTTCCATCAAACGTGAAGACACTTGAACTGGCAATCAAGAATCATTCAAAGTTGAACAAGCTATTCAAAACAATCTGTGACGTGGAGCAGATGAGACGCAGTAACGACTGAAACCGTAAAAACAGATTCAATCATTATCAGATGCTGTTGACATCACCTTTAAATCCTCAGGCCGTCATTTGCCCAGAGGTAGGAATTCAAGCAGCCCTTATTCAAAACAACTATTGTGTGTGCGTGTGTGTGTGTTGTGTCACAGTAGCCAATCAGCTTGCATGTGGGAGGAACCTCCAAGTATAAGTGAAGGTGTAGAGGGCATACAGGTGCTGTGTGTCAGAAACATTGCATCATCATGGCGTCCTTGGACTTGCTCTCCCCGCTCTGTGGACTCCCCCAAAAGGAGCTACCACTTCTGGGTCTGGATCCCTTTGATTTCAGCCTCTACAGCCCTCCGCCTCTCCCTGAGCTCAGCCAGTCTTCATGGCCGCCACCTCCGCACCTCGGCGAGGAGTTTTTCAGCTCCAGCAACCCAGACTCCAGCCTTCCCTGCGGGGCTGCGGGAGAGTCCATGGGCCACCCTTCCTTCGGAGATGCTCCTCAGCATTACAGCCTTCAGAGACCTTTGCTCCCTGCTGGGCCCTGGTTCTCCCCAGGAGGCTTGATGGGCTTGGCCCGCCCGCCGTACTCCTACTCTGCCCTCATCGCCATGGCGATCCAGAGCGCACCAGAGCAGCGTCTGACCCTGAGCCAGATCTACCAGTACGTGGCCGAGAACTTCCCCTTTTACAGCCGCAACAAGGCGGGCTGGCAGAACTCCATCCGCCACAATCTGTCGCTCAATGACTGCTTCCGGAAAGTTCCCCGGGAGGAGAACAACCCTGGTGAGCCGAAATTCACACTTACGCTAATGGGGCCCACGCTAGCCAGCGGCTTTTGTTTTGTTAATGCTTGGACCCAGCAGGGGGCTCCACCTTCACCTCTCTAACCCTCCGTTCCACATTGCAGGTAAAGGAAACTTCTGGACACTGGACCCAAATTGCGACAAGATGTTCGACAACGGCAACTTCTGCCGCAAAAGGAAAAGGAAGGCCGACAACGTGAGCGGCGCCAAGAAACGTTCTGCCTCCTCGTCGGAGTCCTCTTCCTCCTCAGAACCCAGCCCTAAATGTCCCAGCATGCATTGTAGCAGCCTGGAACTTGCTGCTTTCTCAGACGACGGCTTACTGTCAACCCTGCAAGCCTCCCTCTCGCCTCCTCCTCCACAGCCCTCCGTGTACATGAAGGTACCAGACGTGTCCTACCTGCTTCCTCCACTTCCTCAGGGATTCGTCTCGACTTATTCGCCGGGCGCTGTGGTGCCTCAGTGGGACCCCTGCAGCTCTTCTCCTCCTCCTCCGGCTACTTTCTTCCCATCTTCCCAGTCAACTCCTCCTCACTTCTCCCCCACGTCGATTTATTCTGACCTGCAGACAGCATGTTCTCCTCTGCTGGAGCTCCAAAAGGAGCAGCAAGAAGGCACCTTGCAGCATCTATTTTTGGGGGAGGAGATGCCTCTAACCTCTCTGGCTCTCCAGCAGAGACTCTGATGTTTTTACCTCGCCTCTATTGTCGTTGTGTTGGCACTGATCTCACTGTGTGAATGTCTCTATTTATTATTTTTGTTACATGTTCTGACATTTTCAACTTTACATGCCGAATTTTGTGTTTGTTATAATAAAAAAAACATATACATTGAATCATGTGGGCTCTCTTTTTTCTCTTGATTCTTAAATTAACTAAAATACAAATGTCAATTTAAAAAATGATAATGATAATAATAATACATTTTATTTGGTATAGCGCATTTCAGAGCACTCAAAGACGCTTTACAGGATAAAAAAATAAAATATAAAACAGTTCAATGTGATAATAATATCCATCCATCCATTTTCTACCGCTTATTCCCTTTGGGGTGGTGGGGGGCGCTGGTGCCTATCTCAGCTACAATCGGGCGGAAGGCAGGGTACATCCTGGACAAGTCGCCACCTCATCGCAGGGCCAACACAGACAACATTCCCACTCACATTCACACACTAGGGCCAATTTAGTGTTGCCAATCAACCTATCCCCTGGTGCATGTCTTTGGAAGTGGGAGGAAGCCGGAGTACCCGGAGGGAACCCACGCATTCACGGGGAGAACATGCAAACTCCACACAGAAAGATCCCGAGCCAGGGATTGAACCCAGAACTACTCAGGACCTTCGTATTGTGAGGCAGACGCACTAACCCCTTTCACACCGTGCTGCCATGATAATAATGTAAAATACAAATTTAATAAAAACATTAAACATAATTATTACTTGCTTCATCCATCCATCCATTTTCTACCACTTATTCCCTTTGTCTTTGGGGTCGCGGGGGGCGCTGGTGCCTATCTCAGCTACTTGCTTGCATGATTTAAATTGACTTGAAAAAGACCCTGATATTTTCACACTAATGCATTTTTCTTTTTTAAAATGTCATATATACACATTTTTTATTTGTTTTTACTTGAAAGTATGTCATTTATTGGTTCAAAACCTGGTAACAGTTTAGTATGAAGCGCACATTTTGAACAATTCTACAATAATATAAATGTAGGAGCAGCATTTTTGCTACTCTTATTTTTTGAAGGATATTCTAAATATTTTTGGTCTAAATTAAGCATTTTAATGAATACATGAACAAAACATATCAATACTACAAAAGTATTGCCACATCGTAGATCCAGTAGGTTCACGTTTATTTGACACATGCAGACTACGCCACAGTGAAATGCTTTTTTCCATGCTTTTCAGATATTGCGTACAGTGGGATCCAACACTCGTTGCAGAATCTAATACACTAAATACAAAAAAACCCCACAAACAATTGAATAGCTCTGATGTAGATTATTTACAAGACAATTAAGTCTGCTTTTCTGTACTTTTTCCATTACTGCTGTCAAACGATTATTATTTTTTATAACTCAGACAAATGACACTTTTGAGTTTTGAATAATCGCAGCATATTACTTGCTAGCATGATTTAAATTGACTTGAAAACGACCCTGATATTTTGACATTAATGCATTTTTTTTTTTTAAATGTTATAAGCATACATTTTCAATTATTTTTTTTGAATGTACGTCATTTATTGGTTCAAAACTTGGTAAGAATTTAGAATAAAGCGCACATTTTGAACAATTCTACAATAATATGACTGTAGGAGTAGCGTGCTTGCTACTCTTGTTTTTTGAAGGACATTCTAAATATTTTGGGCCTAAATTAAGCATTTTTAAGCTTAATGAATACATTAACTAAAAATATCAATACTACAATAGTATCGCAACAAGATGAGACCAAGGCTCCTAAAGTCGTATTTTCTATATTTATGTATACTATATTTGAATTAAAAGAGTGCAAAAGTGACCATGTGGTATTTATTTTTATGTCTACACCACCCCCGCAGGTTTTTGCAGGCTTGTTTTGTGATCGTTGTGGCCTAAAATGTCTGAATTTGCGACATCTTTTTCAGAAAGTTGCAGCAAAAGTTGCAATCTTTTGAGGTTTATTTTCTTTCAAAAACATTGAATCAACCTGGGTATTTATGAAATTGCAATCAATTTTCTAGGTGTCTTTTAACCTCAAAAAGCACAACATTTCAACAAAAATGCTGTATTGATGTTTTACTCATTTTATACCACACAGACTAAAAAGTAGACACTATATGGCAGTAAAAGCGCATGATTAGAGCTCATTGACAAATTACTTTGTGGTTGTAAATAACAATAACTGATAATAGTAACTAGAAAAATGGAATCTCAGTAGAGATTGCGTGGGAATGCTGTTAAGCTGAAGTGAAATGCTAACAGTTAGTACAGTAGACGGATAGGTTTAAGTAACAAAACATCTGACTCTTATGTGTGTAAGTGTTAAATTATCGAAAAGGTTTATTATTACGCTAGCATGCAAACAGTAAGAATGAGTGAAGTACCAAAAAATTTGACCTGGGAGATTTATCCCTGCAAAATTAGTGAAAATAGCGAGCATTATTTTGTCGGTAAAAGAATTAGATGTTGTCATCACACTTCAACATCTCTGTCATGTAATTGCAATCAATTTTCTAGGTGTCCTTTAACCTTAAAAAGCACAAGATTTAAACAAAAATGCTGTATTGATGTTTTACCCATTTTAAACCACACAGACTAAAAAGTAGACACTATATGGCAGTAAAAGCGCATGTTTAGAGCTCATTGACAAATTACTTTGTGTTTGTAAATAACTATAACTGATAATAGCAACTAGAAAAATGGAATCTCAGTAGAGATTGCGTGGGAATGCTGTTAAGCTGAACTGAAATGGTAACAGTTAGTACGGTAGACAGATAGCTTCAAGTAACAAAACATCTGACTCTTATGTGTGTATGTGTTAAATTATCGAAAAGGTTTATTATTATGCTAGCATGCAAACAGTAAGAATGAGTGAAGTACCAAAAAATATGACCCAGGAGATTTATCCCTGCAAAATTAGCGAAAATAGCGAGCATTTTTTTGTCGGTAAAAGAATGAGACATTGTCATCACACTTCAACATCTCTGTCATGTAAATGCAGCCTCTTTTCATGGTCAGCGTTGCAAAGAAGAATATAAGAAGTTGAGGCGCGAAAAACGATAAACGCCATTGTCGCCGATTTGAGCTTTGAGTACCACAAAATAGTTTACACCATTCTCTACCAAGTGGTAAAATCCAATTTTCCAACCCGCCCCCCTCTCCAGAAAACACCAAAACGTTGACTTATTTTTTGCATTTCCCTGTTGAATATTCCGTTTTAGTTCAGAAACCAACAAGCGCCCTGCTCTCTTCGTGGGACAAACAAACACACCCATCAGATGAATCGGTGCATCGAAATTTGATGACATAATCCCGTTGTGAGCGCCCATGTTCACTCGCTTCATGTCTATTTTGTGGTTATTGTAACCAAATTAATATGTACGTAGCCACTACTCTCTCCAATGACAAACTGAATCGTGTGTTCACTCTGCTGTTGTTGCCTTGTGATGCAGCTGTAAATGTAATGATGTAAAGATTCAACGGTCAATGTAAACCCTGGACCCTCCTGTCTTGGAATCACCTAAAAAAAGATCTTTGTTTGGATGAAATTACTTCATTACAGTGATAGAATAAGTATTTCTCTGAAAAAAACATCAGTTTTCACTCATTTTTAGGGCCAGGCTGGCACTACAGGATGGATTACTGTAGTGTGTTTTTGCAGAATAAAAAAGGTTGTCTGAAGTTGTCTGCTTTTGCTCAAAAAGTTGTACAAAATTATTTAAAGGAAACTTTTCGAATTGGCAGTTTCATGTTGCTTGTTAGAAATGGTTCAATTACAACTCACATCAGCAGGATGGCTGTTTCACAAGAAACATTGGTACATTCAAAACAAGTAAAATGGAGATACGTAATTGTTTTTGCACCTGACATAGAAATGGAGGTTCCATTACGATTCAGGAGCTACGATTCGGCTAAAAATCGATCTTTGATACATCTATAATTTAAATATGATGATGCAGATGCAGACTACATCCGACCAATCTAAGTCTATGAGCGCTAACTGATGAAGCCTACTAGGATGAGAGGCGAAACGTCTTCCAAGACAAACCAAACAGTCCAGTTGCGACCGATTGAATGCCCTGAGATTACAATGACCTGGATGAATGAGAACATTCATAGACATATTGATGCAGTTATACATTTATTTTCGTTTGACTAAATAAGTGCTTATCACTTGCAACTTTAAAAACCTGTGCATTTATAATAAGAAAAATCCATACATCCATTTTGTACCGCTTGTCCCTTTTAAGTCCCAGGGGGTGCTGGAGCCTATCTAAGCTGCAACAGTTAGATTCATTCTAACATTTATTAAATGAATGGAGATGTGTGCGAAATTGGAAATAGCTCTATAATAAAGGAGCCGGTCAGATCCGTCAGCTGTCTGCATTACTTTATTATCGATTATTGACGTTTACTAATCGATTTTATAATCGTCCATGTCCGAATTGCAATGCATCCAAAAACCGATTGTTTCCCCGATCTCTAGTTTGACGTTTTTAAGTCTTTTCGTGGTCTCGGGCCATCTCTGACATGGTCAAGCCATAATATGAACCATCTCTAGCTGGTGCCCAGAGTCAGGACGAAGCATGGTAAGGCTGCATTTCAGTTGTATGCTTCTAGAATCTGGAACAGTCTCTCGGAGGATGTGAGACAGGACTCAACGTTGGCAATGTTCAAATACAGGCTGAAAACACTTTCATTTGACTGTGCAAATGACAACTGAGAGTATTTCATCTATTGTACACTCTTTGATTTTAATTGAATTAATTCATGATCATTTTTATGAGGATTTTCTTACCATTTTATGCACTTTGAATTGCTTTATGTACAAATTTTGCTCTATAAACTTGTCTTACCTTTTGCCTCAATACACTGCAGCTCCTTGGTACTTTACTGCACTCATGCAGCACCTGACCATGACGCCACCACCACCATGCTTGACTGTAAAGCTACCGTGCTACTCACTGTCAAATATGTAGAAAATAATGGCTGTGTATTGATCGCAAAGCTATACTGTCATGCAAGCTGTACACAGACTACTTTCTGTTGGAGCGGTTTGCTGAAACGTCAGACTGTGGGGAATGCATTAATGCGAATGCTTGACTCTTAACCCCACAATAATGGGGCATGGTCTGTGGTCATGATAGTGATAGTGCTCTTTGATGGGTCATGATACTGCTCTTTGAACCCTTTGACTTGGTATGAGTCTCTCTCACTCTCCCTGCGTACTTTTGTCTCCACGCCGTGTGTTTAGGCATCACGTCAACCATTGACTCGCATGTGTCTGTAAACAGCCGGCACATGCAGACAAGCTGATATGATCAGCTGATCAATACAGCTGAGAGACGACAACTGTTTACAACACAATAGGTGAGAGTGTGCCATTTGTTTGCACCCGACACCCCGCCTAGAGAAGCCCCCGAGGGGCTCAGACTTATAGGCCATGTTAAAAATCAGTTATTTTCAGTTAAGTGGAGGTAAGAAATATATAGTACTGCTAAAATAGTATGTAGCATTTTTTTAAATGATAGTCAACACCGCTATACAAGATGTACACTGACTACTTCAAAGTAGAACGCCACATTACAGTTCAATGGTATGGTCCCCTGAGCTTGTTTGGACCTGCCACACCTCACACACACTATCAGTTAAATTCCAATTAACCCTGTAATCTACCCACATTGTTGTTAAGAACTGATGTCATAAACACATTTACTGGACATCAGTAATCACTTGAATCAGTGTGAATATAAAGATGCACAGTTTGGAGTTTAGAAAAGACAAATATACTTAAAAGACGTAAAAAAGTAAATGGAACTTGGGAATGTGTGTGGTCTACCCGCTAACTGCCAGGCCGATGGCTGTCAGGCTTATTGTGCATTTGCATAACACATGTTGAGTTGTTGAGACTTGCAGCAACCTCAGACAATTAAAGCACCAGCAATGCATTAATATTACACTTGTTTCTGTTCATAGACAACCTCCAAAAATGTTTTAAAAAGTATTTTTTATACGTTATTTGTGGTTAACATGTGACTTTTCTTGTCGTAAAAACACAAATGGTTCCGTGAAGCTGGTTCATCTCCCATTCTCTCCAAAATAAGGAATAATGAAAAAATAGATTATCTTTTCCTGGGTCAAATTGTTGCCATCATATAAAAAAAGATTAACTGTACTGTTAATGTTTACAAACTGCAGACCTGTTTATTTACTTCCACAATTTTCTAAAATAATTGGAAAACTGTTCAATAACTGATTGGACCATTTCATAAACAAATATAGAATACTTTCAGAGAACCAACAGATACAGAGCTAATACTTCAAGATCGATGGCTTTACTTGAAATAACGGAACAACAATTATTAATGCAATAGATTTAATAAAAACCTTCGACACAATTAGTCATAATATTTTAATTTAAAAATTAGAACGGTATGGCATCAAAGGGTTAGTCTTGATATGGGTAAGAAGCTTCTTAACCAACAGGAAGCACTACGTGAAGCTAGGCGAACACACATTCACAATACTAAATATATCCTGTGGTGTACCACTGGGATCAATACTGGGACCAAAATTGTTTAATCTTTATATAAATGACATTTGTAAAGTTACAAAGGACTTATTGGACTATCCGCAGACAATAGCACTGCGTTTTGTTCAGCAGAGAACACACAGAAGCTAATACAAACAACAAGAGAATAAATGACTAAATTAAAGTTAAAGTTAAAGTACCAATGATTGTCACACACACTAGGTGTGGTGAAATTTGTCCTCTGCATTTAACCCAACCCCTTGATCACCCCCTGGGAGGTGAGGGGAGCAGTGGGGAGCAATGGGGAGCAGTGGGCAGCAGCGGTGCCACGCCCAGTCATCATTTATGGTGATTCAACCCCCAATTCCAACCCTTGATGCTGAGTGCCAAGCAGGGAGGCAATGGATCCCATTTTTATAGTCTTTGGTATGACTCGGCCGGGGTTTGAACTCCCAACTTACCGATCTTAGCGCGGACACTCTAACCACTAGGCCACTGAGTTATGGTCTTACAAAAACAGGCTATCCTTAAACCTTAGTAAAACTAAAATAATGCTATTTGGTAACAGTTGAAGAGAAAGTCAAACACAAATACAGACAGATGGATTAGATATTGAAAGAGTAAAATCAATTACATTTTTGGGTGTAATAATTGATGATAAAATTAACTGGAAATCTCATGTATTAATAAATAAATATATATAAATAAATTTAAAAAAATATATATATATATACATATATACAACATAAGGTGGCAAGAAAGGGGCGAAGCGGAAGGAGAGGGGTTAAGAAGTACCTTTGTATTTTGCTTTAAGTTTTTATTGATTCCATGGTGTTTTTCACCTTTTTTTTATGAAGGTGCTGGAACTCGCAACTTTATTCGGCCCCATGGTGGCTTATTCTGCAGACTACTACGTGGGCAAACAGTATAATTCGTTGCATTTAATGTTTGGCCGTACGATACATTTTTTGCGGACCAAAACCGAAGGTCTGCTGTACAACCATTTTTGATGAGTTTAGTTAATAATATATTGCAGATGGAGTCCACACATTTAGACAACCACTGTTTCCATCAGTCGGTTTAAAGACTTTATAAAGCAGCAAAATGAACACAATACATTAGAATGTATACTGTAATAATGATGATTACATGCATTTGTACTGCAGTAGAGAAACACCAGTGAGACCGATGTTCAGTTTCAAACTATTTTAAAGACATGTTGTGAGACTTAGGGCCTGCAGGAAATGAATGTGGAGTAAAGGTTCATTAGTGATGGACTCCTGACTGGGAGTGTTGCCATAGTGTGATGGGTTCTCCATAGTGGGAGTACCATGTCATCATGCTGGTATTCTGACAGCTCTAATGTCACTGACCCCTATGTTTCCTGTGGTGCCCGTTGATATGAAACCCAACCACTAACTGAAGAGCCGCCTCCCCCACCCTACCCTGCAAGAGTTGTCTCCTTTAAGTACATCAGGGTGCCTCACCTGGAGTTTTCCACTCCGATAAGACACCTGTTCGGTGTCACACTCACCTGCCAACCAGTTTTACTCGGGCCAAGAATGAGTGTTTTTGGTTTACTTGCTGTATGAACCCTGAGAACACAAAGACCGGGTTTGAGAACCAAACACTGAGAATGACATAATTTGGCAAGAGTTTTGACACATCTTTTTTTAATAGTCGCAAAATCCGGTAATGTTTTGGTACCAGGTCAGCCGAGGGTTGACATAAACCACAGCCGTCCCCTCATTAATCAAGCAGATTTGTTGTCGTCGCTAGGAATTAAAACAATAAACATTATAGTTTGTTTACCTTAATTCTGCATGCTTTGCGATCTCAGCCTCAGTCTCTGATAAAATGTGTGTACTTACCACAGAAAACATAAGTACAGTAAACCAATATTCTACTTCTTGAATGCAGCATGGATTTCACAGTTTTCCACATTTTAAAGTGGAAAACTGATACAGCACAACAATAATATTAAACTGAAAAGTTTTAAGGGCCACATTTCCAGAAAGCTAAAGACAGACTTCTCTCTTCCCCATTGGTCTTACTTTGTATATTGCGGAGAACCAGCTTCCAACTTCCACTATAGTAGACATTTGATTTTGGTCTAAGTGTTTTCTCAGATTTCTGGGGCGCTGTGCTGTTTTTAAGGCCCAGCTGCTATAAAGCTAATCAAAAATCATCTCTATGACAGCACTCTAGTGTGTTTAAGAATCTGCTGCTTAAATGTTAGCCCCTTATGACGGAATACCTGTATCATGTGATCGATGCCAATAGTCTCAGACTAACTTAATACATATGCTCTGGCTCTGCTAAAGTCTGAACAGCTGTTGGACTCTAAGTGGACTATTTGGGGTAGTGCCTCAGTTATCTACCCTTAGCAAATCCCAAAAGAATCTTGTAGCATTCACTACTCTGTTGACTAGAATACTTATTTTGTAAGATTGGAAGACAACGGCGCCTCCTTGCCACACCTGCTGGATTAAGATGGTCTATTTTTTTCTCAAACTGGACAGGGTTAGGCTGACATTGAATGGTTATTCTTAAAAATTTCAAGAATTGTGTGGTGCCTTTCAGAGATATGTAGGAGAAACTGATCTCCAAATTAACCCTGATTGAAACACAACTGGCGTGTGGGTGGTTGATGAGACTTCTGTGTGCTTGTCGCTCGACATCCATTGCTTTCGGTCCCCTAGAGGGGGGGGGGGGGGTTGCCCACATCTGAGGTCCTCTCCAAGGTTTCTCATAGTCAGCATTGTCACTGGCGTCCCACTGGATGTGAATTCTCCCTGCCCACTGGGTGTGAGTTTTCCTTGCCCTTTTGTGGGTTCTTCCGAGGATGTTGTAGTCGTAATGATTTGTGCAGTCCTTTGAGACATTTGTGATTTGGGGCTATATAAATAAACATTGATTGATTGATTGATATATCTCTCTAAGGCCATTCAGGAATGCAACTGTCGGTGGTTTTATATAGACATCTGTCTGTGGATCCTTTTTTGCTATATTTTTTATTTTATATATTAATATAATTTTCTTGTTTTTAGTAATATATATGTATATGTATATGCATGTATGCATATATATGTTTGTATGTATGTAGATATATGTTTTTTATGTATATATATATATATACATCTATATTTATATGTATGTATGTGTATATATATATATATATATATATATATATATATATATATATATATATATATATATATATGTATATACACACGTCTTCATGATAAGCCGTTTTGCAGGCGCTCTCATTTACGTGCATTCACTTCGACAGCATCTTCTCCCTGCCAACATTGTTGTAACTTTTTGCGATTCCAATTTGAGTCTACTGACAGATTAAGTTTGAACTACACGCTACTTTGTATTAGAAATAGCAATAGCAGATGATGCATGTCCATGTACCAGCCAGTCTGCCCCACAACAAGAGGATAGCGAAAAAGAATGAGCTCATTGACTAATTGAGATATCCGATAACATCACAGAGCAGAGAGCAAATTCCAAACGGCTCGTTTAAATTAAGTATGAAGGAAGGCCAGATTGTTTTATAAATATATCTTTGTAATGCCTCCACGGTGTAATTTGAAATGTTCAGGACTTATCCATCTATCCATTTCCTACCGCTTGTCCCTTTCGGATGAGTCACCACCTCATCACAGGGCCAACACAGATAGACAGACAACATTCACACTCACATTCACACACTAGGGTCAATTTAGACTTGCCAATCAACCTATCCCAGGTGCATGTCTTTGGAAGTGGGAGGAAGCTGGGGTACCTGGAGGGAACCCACGCAGTCACAGTGAGGACATGCAAACTCCACACAGAAAGATCACGAGCGCAGGATCAAACCCAGGTCTTTTGTATTGTGAGGCAGACACACTAACCCCTTTACCACCGTGCTGCCCTGTTCAGGATTTATGAAGATCCCAAATACACAATAGCAGGTACCAATAGGTAATATAAGTTGGTATTGCATAATAGGGCCTCTTTAACTGAACTCGCAGCCCAGGAGTTGAACAGACCAAACGGTGAAGTAGAGAGGACCTAAAATGGAACCTTGAGGAACACCACTAGTATAACTAAGGAAGATAAACAAATGACTACTGACTGCATCTGAAGTAAACAAGCTACAGCAAGGCTGTATAAATCACATTACTAAAAAATGTGTAACTGCCAAAAAAGAGAAGATCTAAAGAGGTGTCTTGAGGAATGCCTCAGCTATGTAAATTACAAGTTTGGACCCCAGTGTTGTATGTTTGCTAGCAAGGTTAAAATGTCAAGGCAAAGATCTGTCAATGTGTTAAAGTTGTCCAAGTTCCTTTATACAACAGGAGCCCTCTAGTGTTTTTAGTAATCTACTGCAAAAATGTTTTAAACTGAACTTGGGGGCTGGTATAGTGTCATTGCCATATGTGGCCCCCATGTAGCCTGTTAAATATATAAGTACGTTCAGGCTTCATTGTTACTTAGAGCATTTGTTCAGGATCTTAACATTCATTTGGGACATTTGTTAAAGTTCCATTTCTGCTTTGATTAGAGCAAAAGGGGGACTTTAAGGAGAATGTTACCCCAAAATATGTAGTGTATGTAACGTGTACTACAGGAACCCAAGCAACCACACAGTAAAATTTGACCCAGAAGGTGTAAACCTGAGACCGCAATGATAATCCCTCCACCTTCTCCCTCATGGAATTCTCCCGATGCACAGTGCGCACAACGTGTGTCAGTTTATGGAAATGTTCTGTTGCCTCCGGGCGGAGAGTTGACAGGAGTTTATGAAGATGCGAGCCGAGACAGATTATAAGATGACAAGCCTCAACAGGCTTTTGCAGAAGGGGTCGAGCAGGACCATCGGCAGTCCTGGTTAAAATTCTAATTTAACCTCCTACCACCTCCAAGGAGTTATTAAAAAAAAATCATACATATATATATATATATATATATATATATATATATATATATATAAGCTGTAGAAAATGGATGGATGGATATATATATATATATATATATATATATATATATATATATATAGGCACCAGCGCACCCCACGACCCCAACGGTAATAAGCGGTAGGAAATGGATGGATGGATGGATGGATATATATATATATATATATATATATATATATATATATATAAATATATGTTTTTATATATGTATATATATAGATGTATACATATATGTGTATATATATATATATATATATATATATATATATATATATATATATATATATATATATATATATATATATATATATATATATAGGCACCAGCGCCCCCCACGACCCCAACGGTAATAAGCGGTAGGAAATGGATGGATGGATGGATATATATATATATATATATATGTTTTTATATATGTATATATATATATATAGATGTATACATATATGTGTATATATATATATATATATATATATATATATATACACAAGTACAACCCATTTATCATTTATATATATATGTACATATATAAAAAATAAAAACAATGTTATTTATATATATATATATATATATATATATATATATATATATATATACACACTTGTCCAGGGTGTACGTCATCTTCTAAAAAAAACAAAAAAAAAATGAATAGCTGCTTCTAAAAATAAACCAAATCTGTGTAAACGATAACACATTTAAAAAATTTTAAATTTGGGGTGGTATAGCTCGGTTGGTAGAGCGGCCATGCCAGCAACTTAATAATAATAATAATAATGGATTAGATTTATATCGCGCTTTTCTATTGTTAGATACTCAAAGTGCTCACAGTGAAGTGGGAACCCATCATTCATTCACACCTGGTGGTGGTAAGCTACATCTGTAGCCACAGCTGCCCTGGGGTAGACTTGATGGTTGCAGGTTCGATTCCCGCTTCCGTCATCCTAGTCACTGCTGTTGTGTCCTTGGGCAAGACACTTTACCCACCTGCTCCCAGTGCCACCCACACTGGTTTAAATGTAACTTAGATATTGGGTTTCACTATGTAAAAGCGCTTTGAGTCACTAGAGAAAAGTGCTATATAAATATAATTCACTTCACTTCACAATAAAACTCACTGTTACTATGGTAACCACGGTATATGTGAGAACTGTACACAGATAACACAATTTACATAAAACGTGTTTTTACTATGGTAACCACGGTAAATGTGACAACTGTAATGCTAGTTATGTGTCCTGACCCTCAAAGGCTCGTGTATTTCCATTAAACTAGCCACTACCAGCACATTTTAAACAAATATACACGTTAACATTTGTTTTGAATCGCCAAAACTAACTACGGATTTTAGGTATATACCACTTCAATTCGAGCCAAAAGAGCTACATAAGCGGCAATGAAAGTATAACGACAGAACTAGGGGAAAATTTGATATGTTGTGGGAACATGCTAGCTTTTGGGCAGTTTTACAGGACAAGAAATGATAAATTATGGTACCAGAATCTTGGACTTTTCATATTTTGAGGACAAATATCATACATACCCCAGTTTGACGGTAACCGGAAGTCAGCACCATCTACTACAGTAAAAAAAAAGTGTACCATGAATTGACTGCGTGGACCCCGACTTAAACAAGTTGAAAAACGTATTCGGGTCTTACCATTTAGTGGTCAATTGTACGGAATATGTACTGAACTGTGCAATCTACTAATACAAGTTTCAATCAATCAAAAACCTTACCACATACTGCTCATAATGCAGTTTTACTGTTCAATAAACTAATCACTGCTGCCAGTGGAAAAATAGCAGCTCCATCTGGCGGCGAGGAGGTACTTGAGCCAATGTAAAAATAATCAGCACAAAGCAGCATCCACAAAAAAATAAACAACTGGCAACAGTATTAGCGTTTTAATTTGTATTATGATGTACTAAAATACATAGGACCAACTGGGACAAAATAAACCAAACACAACTTTAAATAATTTAAATTAATTCAATTACAATTAAAAAAAACATACAATCAATCGGGATATATTTTATTGTAATTTTAAAGTGAATAAATGATACATCCATAAATTTTATTCTAATAAAACAATATTTCACTTTGTATTTATTTGTCCCATTCGGCCCTCCATACTATGATACAACTCCCAGAATTGATTCAACAATGCCAGACATACGATAATCATAGTGTAGCATATTCTTATAATGTGAACCTCTGTAAAAATAGCGCAGAAAATTCCATATTTAACAACAACTTTAATCCCATTCTTACATGGATATTTCCAAACAAGATACATCCTGCACATGGTAAACAAGTTTGCACATAGTGGAACAGACCATCACCGTTGGATTGAGGCGTATTAAATGTCCAAAATAAACAACTCGATGAAAAAAAAAAGGTAACTTTGAATCTAAATACTACATGGACAGTATGTGTTATTGTGATTCGACTGCAGTAGTTGTTTCTGTCAACGACTCGGTTCTTTAAACTCACAATGATAGATTTGACGGTTAGAGGGTCTAATGATCGACTCACTTGTCCATATTTGGCTTTGAGCAACACAAGTGTGCATGAATACATCAAGATAAAACGTTAAATGATTCAAATTAATGTGTGTAAACCTGAGACACACATTTTTAATAACAAAAAAACAGCAAAAAAGCCCCAGAAGCAAATTTATGAGTGGAAAAATAAACTTATAAGTAAAAAGCTTACAACTCAAAACAGGTTTGGATTCAAAGATTAATTATTTTAGGGCTGTCAAAATATATATATTTTTTTAAATTATCAGATCAATTACAGGCTTGCATATTTAAAATTTGCTGAAGAAAAGACACCAATACAATAATCAAATGCAATTTTATCATCATATTCTCCAGGAACATTTTACTTGAATGAATGTTAATCATTTGCAACAAACTTAGGAACAGTTTTATTTTAAGTTCATTCGGGCTGTATTTTAGAGTGAAATTTGCCATTGAGCAGTCGCAGTATCCTCATTCATTGTTGTATGACGTATGCATTGATCTGATCACTGACCGTATAGCAATTAAGGTAAGAGCTTGTACGGTCAAAATGACTTGTATGATTAATCTAAGTGTGAATATGACGAATGCAATTATTTTTTTATGATTAATCACGAGTTAACTCTGATTTTGACAGCCCTAATTTTTTTTGTACACAAATGTATTCATGCCCACAACATGGTACGTTGCAGTAGTACATTGAACAGAAATACAAAATACTAAAAAAAAAAAAAAAAAAAAAAATCAAATAAAGTCTAGAATTAAATGTCCTTATTTCCGTCACGTCACTCCAAACCAATGTCTTATTGTCCTATTTTGATGAGTGCGTGCGGTCACAGGAGGAGCTGGTCTCTGATTGGCTCATAGGGGTTTGGGCATGCTGGATACTTCCTCCAGACACTCATTGTACGCCTCCTGATAGTCAGCATGAGGTTTGATCATGATCACGCAGGTCGGCCTCTTGGAGCCAGCAGACGCACCTAAGTCCTGCAAAAACGCAAAAAGACTGCTATTAATAAAGGCTGCTGATTGTTGAGTGATATGGTTGGTGGTGGCCACGGAAACAGAGGATGATGGCTTTAGAGAAACTCACCACTTTGGAGGGGATGTACGCGTAAGGAATATCTCTGTCCTCACACATGACTGGCAAGTGGCAGTAGACGTCAATGGGCAGTGTGTCGCCTGCCAATAGCACAATGCTGCAACACAATAACATACATTAACCAAAACAACGTAGATGCATAAAAATAGTTTCAAATACAGTACAGTACATGCTTAAACAGCAAAGCACCCCTGCAGGGCCGTTGCTAGGAATTCTGGCCCCCCGAAAGTATCCGTGTGGGCCCCTCTTCCCCATTCATTGCCACCTTCAATCGTCTTGTTTTTTTAGTGTTCTTCAGGGGGCCTGGTGTAACACACCCAATTTGTTTGCTTTTTTACAATTACCCACTTAACAAGTCAGAGTAATTATTAGTTGTATTTGAACTTTTTTGAATTTAGGCTATACAAATTGCCCACTAATAATACATTTTACAATACCACATAGAACACCTCATGATGCAAAACTCAGACGAATGTCATTATTCAGTTACTCAGTAATTATTCAGATTAATGTTGAATAATTACTTGAATGTGTCATAAGATAATTCAATGCACTCTCTGACAGTGATGTGTGTAATACACGCGCATAGTCACATCGCTGCTTTACAATGAACTGGCAACTTTTTTTTTTTAATGAACTAAGGACTTGTCCTGACTGTAACGCATCCGGATGACAGCTATGGTAGGCTCCAGAGTCCAGCCTGCGCCCTGTCAAAAGTAATGTTATGATTGAATATGTAGGTTAATTGTTTCAGGCATCCTCAGTTTTATTCTCTGACCATTATTTAAAAAATAATAATAATGTACTGGGCCCTTGCACTGCTGCTCCTACTCCTGGCCTTCTCAACTCTTTCTGGTGTCCGGAAGTGTGGTTTTGGGGGGGACATCATAATCCTGCTGGGGTTCGCTCGCACTCTCTTAATTCCAATTACACAATATCTAGTTATTGTGTGTTACAAGAAAGATCAATTATAATGATATATAATGTTGGATAGAGTGAACATATAAACAATTTACTTATTGAATCAAAAATATTGAAATTCATCAACTTAGTGCATTTGCAAACAGCTAAAATTATGTACAAAGCAAACTGTAAGCTGTTACCCAAAAATGTGTACCTATTCTTCTCAACGAAAGACAAATATTTTCTTAAGAGAAAAATCTAATTTAAAACGTTTGTATGCACGTACAACAGTTAAGACCATTAGCATATCGGTATGTGGAATTAAATTATGGAATGGATTAGGCAAGTAAATCAAACCAAGCACCAATATAATTCAGTTTAAGAAAATACAAGTGTTCACAAAGTAAAAAGAAATTTTAATAAACATCTTGAACCATTTAAAAAAAATATTCTCATTTATCTACTAGGTGAACCATAACTTAACTAGTTAATGAGAAGAACGTTAAATATTGTGTATATGTTTATATGTCTAATGTGTATTTCTTTGTTTTAAATTTGTTTACTTATGGTGTAATTATTTATTCACTGTTCTGTTACAGAGAACAAAAAAATGGGATAAAACTGCTATGACATGAACAGGGGTATGATTAAATAAATTCTGCTTCTTCCTACTCCATTTCAGACATGCACAACTGGAAATAAGTGATGCATTACTTTGTAATTGTATCGTCCGAAACAAAATGAAACCAAGTATGAGGAATAACCATTGGAAAAACTGTGTGGACCAATGTTCTTATTTTTCTTTTCCTTCCATCCTCAACCGATTGTCCCTCTCGGGGTGGCGGGGTGCTCAAGTCCATCCCAGCTGCAGTCATGTGTCCAAAAAAACGCACAAACTCCCTAAGCATTACTTGGACCAGATGTGAGCAACATCAGACATCCACAATGTTGCCACACCAACATCACACCTATCCCAAAGCTGACATACGTTAAATATTTTATTATCGTAATCAAATAGGCTATCATATCCATTATAACATTTTCTAACAATTTATTTGGCTCGCGGACGAAGATAAAAATCTTGTTGTTTTTGAGCTGTATACTAATTTGGGACATGTAAACCTTTCAGAGATCACAATTACTTAATCTTAAAAAAAAAAAAAAAAAAAAAAAAAAATAGCAACATGCACACATGTATCACATTGTAACGACCTAACAGAGATTATGTGTGGTTTTGGAGTTGTCCGACTGTTTTTGTGGCTGTGAGCGGATCACTGGCTGAGCTGAGTGTATGCGTCTTTTGGCAGAAAATGAAAGAGCTAGCAGTTGATGTCAAGATGGCATATTTTGTTTTAATGTGATTATGACAACGTTTCTCTATTTAAATTTTTCGTTTTTAAGTTTTTTTGGATAATTACGGCCTACAGTAATCAGTTTAGCGCAATGAAACGATTAAAACCTCTAGGCTGACATTGTCATTGTTTTATCTGTTGTGATTACTTGTAGAAAATGTTTCAGAATAAAATGGTATGCGTTTACTTTGTTTCAAGATTAGATCGGATTTTGTGCACTGCACACATTTTTTTTAGAAGAGGCCAAGGAGGATATTGAAGTCACAAAAAATGAATGTTGTATGACTTGTGGCTTGCTTTAATTCAGATTAATTCATTTGACCATATAGTATATGCATAATTATTTTGTCATAGGGGATAGTTGGGCCTTTGTATGGGCCCTTAAAATTGTCCTTAACTTTTCTCTCCTATTGACGAGCAACAGAAACATTTACGAAAATTTGATTTACAAAGAATATTCTAGACACATGGCGGTTACCCATGTTGTCTTTTCACACACAGATGAAGAAAATAAAATCATGACTCACCCTTTCTCTCCTTTTCCGATGAATTTCTGAACTTCTTTCACTCCTCTGCGGATGTTCTTTACTTTCGAAGCTGAAATAATATCAACACACTATGGGTTAATGATATTAATCCTTTGGGACAGTGGTTCTCAAATGGGGGTACGCGTACCCATGGGGGTACTTGAAGGTATGCCAAGGGGTAAGTGAGATTTTTTTTTTAAATATTCTAAAAATAGCAACAATTCAAAAATCCTTTATAAATATATTTATTGAATAATACTTCAAGAAAACATGAATGTAAGTTCATAAACTGTGAAAAGAAATGCAACAATGCAATATTCAGTGTTGACAGCTAGACTTTTTGTGGACATGTTCCATAAATAACGATGTTAAAGGCCTACTGAAATGAGATTTTCTTATTTAAACGGGGATAGCAGGTCCATTCTATGTGTCATACTTGATCATTTCGCGATATTGCCATATTTTTGCTGAAAAGATTTAGTAGAAAACATCCACGATAAAGTTAGCAACTTTCGGTGCTAAGAGAAAAGCCCTGCCTCTACCGGAAGTCGCAGACGATGACGTCACATGTTGATGGCTCCTCACACCCTCATATTGTTTTTAATGGGAGCCTCCAACAAAAAGAGCTATTCGGACAGAGAAAACGACAATTTCCCCATTAGTTTGAGCGAGGATGAAAGATTCGTGTTTGAGGATATTGATAGCGACGGACTGAAAAAACCCCCAAAAAAACGCAATTGTATTGAGACGGATGCATATGTTTTTAGAGACATTTACCAGGATAATTTTGGGAAATCCCTTATATTTCTATTGTGTTGCTAGTGTTTTAGTGATTTTAACAGTACCTGATAGTCGGAGGGGTGTGTTGACGGCAGCTTTATGGGCGGCACTAGCTCAGCTGATCTCCGGTAAGAAGTGACTTTTTACCACAATTTTTTCACCGAAACCTGCTATTTGACATTCGGTTGGGAATCCATGTTCGCTGTGATCCATAGTAAAGTTTCACCTCCGTGAATTTTAAACAAATAATCACTGTGTGTTTGTGTGGCTAAAGGCTAAAGCTTCCCAACTCCATCATTCTACTGTGACTTCTCCAATATTAATTGAATAAATTGCAAAGGATTCAGCCACACAGAACTCCAAAATACTGTGTAATAATGCGGTTAAAGCAGACGACTTTTAGCTGTGAGTGTGCGCAGCGCTCATATTCCTAACAGCCCGTGACGTCAAGCGTACACATCATCATTGCGCGACGTTTTCAAGAAAAAACTACCGGGAAATTTAAAATTGTAATCAAGTAAACTAAACCGGCCGTATTAGCATGTGTTGCAATGTTAATATTTCATCATTGATATATAAACTATCAGACTGCGTGGTGGGTAGTAGTGGGTTTCAGTAGGCCTTCAAAGATTTCTTTTTTGTGAAGAATTGTTTAGAATTAAGTTGATGAATCCAGATGGATGGCACTTTAAGTTGATGATTACTTCTATGCGTAGGAATCTTAATTTATAATTAATTCACTAGTTTATTTTTCAACAAGTTTTTAGTTATTTAAAAAAAAATCTTTTTTCCCAAATTTTTCAAGAAAGACCACCAAAAATGAGCAATATTATGCACTGTTATACAATTTAATAGATCAGAAACTGATTAGATTAGATAATACTTTATTGACATAGTGCTGTATTTTACTTCTTTATCTCTAAAAACGCTTTGCTCTGATTAGGGGGTACTAGAATTAAAGAAATGTTCACAGGGGGTACATCACTGAAAAAAGGTTGAGAACCACTGCTTTAGGAAACCGCAAAATGCAGCATAACCACCATTTTACATTAGCTGCCAGCAGAACTGCATTATCCCTCATGACGACATAGCGACATTTTATCGCTTTAGACTAAAACAGGAGGTTACAAAGCAAGACATGTTCATGTTAAACGATCATTACTTACCCTTTTTGACGCATTTGTAGAGTTTCTTGCTGAGCTTCCTGGTGGCCAGCGGATTTGCAATAGCGTTTAGGTTCGCCACCAACTCGTGGTAAGACTTCTCGGAACCGCCGGCGGGTGCAGCTTCCTCGGCGACAGCCTTTTCCTTCTTAACCTTCGTCATTTCGGATCACAACAATCTACAGTCGATATTTTCATAGATTGTTTGTATTTGATTTGTTCGTCAGAGGAGTCTCTCTTCCTAAAGTACAAAAACCCACGTGGATGTGCTTCTTCTGTACATGTGCTTCTCGGGGCAAGACAACAGCGCCCCTCAGTGGCCAGGAGTATTAAAACATGCAATAAGGACAATGAACACTCATTGATTATATTGCTAATAGGTTAGGTTTTATCAGTGGCGGGCCGTACGTTTCCCACCTAGGCCTTACAGTAATGTCCTACTTCAATGATTACCTCTCAAAATACCATAATTGATGTCACAACATGACCATTGCTGGAGAAATACCATACAGGAACACATTTACGCACTACTGGTCATTGTACATAACGGGTTATTCTATGGCGCATTTAAAAATCGACAAACCCGCATCAGTAATTAAAACATATTGTACAAACCCTGTTTCCATATGAGTTGGGAAATTGTGTTAGATGTAAATATAAACGGAATACAATGATTTGCAAATAATTTTCAACCCATATTCAGTTGAATCCATCCATCCATCCATCCATCTTCTTCTGCTTATCCGAGGTCGGGTCGCGGGGGCAACAGCCTAAGCAGAGAAACCCCAGCCACTTCGTCTAGCTCTTCCCGGGGGATCCCGAGGCGTTCCCAGGCCAGCCGGGAGACATAGTCTTCCCAACGTGTCCTGGGTCTTCCCCGTGGCCTCCTACCGGTTGGACGTGCCCTAAACACCTCCCTAGGGAGGCGTTCGGGTGGCATCCGGACCAGATGCCCGAACTAGGGATGGGCGATACCACACTTTTAGGATTCGATACGATACCGATACTTTTTCTTACATTTTCATCGATACCGATACTGATACCGATACCATTAATTTATTATTGGCAATTTTTGTCAGTCAAAAATATTATTACTATTGTTATTATTTAAGACAAATCACAATACAAATACAGACCATTTATACCACATTTATTATGGTCAATATAAAATAAAAGTAAAATTAAAATAAATAACATAAATATGAAAAATAAATTAAATATAAACAAAAATACACATTTTCACTTTTCTTTTTTCTCAAAAAAAAGTATTGATAGAAAAAGCTTTAAAAAAATTATTCATAACAATGTTATGTTTCAAACTTCTTTGTGGAAGTAAACTTATTACACTTCTCTGAAGCAAAGTCAATAATTTCCTTATCACAATAAACTAGGATTTTCTTGTCCTATAAACCTGCATACGAAAGACAGTTCCCTGAGAAAATGAACTTGGAAAAATGATCTACAAAAATGTCTGACACCATCACACCTTTAGTGTACTCGAGATATGTCATCACACGTCCCACTTTACTGAATTCTCAGATTGCTGTACAGGAAAAGTAACATGTTCACGTTTTCTGCTTTGATACGATTACGCCTCTGGCTGATTATTTCTCCGGCCTTGGAGAAGAGTCTCTCTGCTGGAACAGACGTTGCAATAGTTCCAAGGTATTTTTTCGCAACTTTCTTCAGCATTGGGAATGTGTTTTCATTTTTTTTCCACCAAACCAAAGGGTCCTCACTCCTTGGGATCACCTTTTCCTCCATGTACCTTCTCATTTCAACATACGCATCTGTGTTTGCTGTGCGATTGCTCTGAAAAGCCAGAACACGACTGTCAAACTCCTGCCATATTCCCTTGGATGATGAGCACTCAGCAGGCGACTCTTGTGTCACAGTTGATGCAGTCGCGGCGGCCTCATGTCTTGTTGACTGTGTTTCAGCGCAGGCCAGGGCTTGCATTTCTGTGATGATCCGTGATTTAATCATATCCAAATTTGCAGTATCACTGAACACAATGTTTTTGAAGTTAATGTCCAAAAAGGTGCTGGCTTCAAGAGTGTGGTTGTGTTCAATGTTTTGGAACCTTCGCTTGCATTGTGCAGCAAGTTGTGAAGCCAGACTGTTACCCTGGTCAGCAGATGTGGTTACTTTCTGGAGAAGAAGACAGACCAGAGGTATGACTTTGGAAATCATGACATACTGCTCAGCTGAAACCTCCTTGGAGGCCTCTTCAAAAGGCTTGAGGACATCACTGGCCTGCCTGATGTGGGACCATTCTTCATCACAACTGCATGTTGTTTCTCCCGAGAAGACAAAGTGTTGTGGTGATGGCTTGTTGTTGCTCATACAGTCTGTCAATCATGTACAACACAGAGTTCCATATAGTATCTACTGCTTGGATTAGTTTATGCTGTGGTAAATTCAACTGATTTTGTACTTCTTTTAGCTTGTCATTTGCTCTGGTGCTGTGATGGAAGAACCGAACAATGGCACTGCATTTCTCAAAGCTGGACTCAAGACTTGTGTCAGCCTTAATGGAGTCCTTCACAATGAGGTTGAGTGTGTGAGAAAAACAAGGAATATGTTTCCCACAAGTTTTACGCACAGCAGAGACCATATTGGCTCCGTTGTCTGTAACAACCACATGAACCTTACTGGTGATGCCCCATTCATCAGTTGTTTTTTGGAGGAGTTCAGATATATTGTCTGCTGTGTGCTGCACAGCTACATGGATTGTTGCAAGATTGCAAGACTGCATCTGCCAGTCTTTGTCAATAAAATGTCCTAACAGAGTCAAATAACCTTCAGTGGTTCTTTCAGTCCACATGTCGGTTGTTAAAACCACACTGCTTGCTGATTGCATGGAGTCCTTTACTGTTTTTTGTGCATGCTCGTACAGTTTGGGAATTTCACCTGTCATCATGGATTTCCGACTAGGGATCTGGTATCGAGGATCTACCACCTTCATAAAATGCCGGAAACCTTGGTCCTCTACTATTGAAATGGGTTGCAAGTCCTTCACAATCATTTTGGCAAGGCTTGTTGTGATCTCACCTTCTCTATGAGACTCATCTGAAAATAATAACATTTTCATGTCACAATAGGGAAGATAAAATATATTTGTTATAAAAGATATTAAGGATTTAATTAGATATTAGGGCTTTCCAATTAACTGTCGAATCCGAATAGCAAGAAGCTGCAGTTATTTTTTAAAGTTTGTGATATAATTAGCAATTAATGAAATATGAAATAGGCTAATGTTTTCGAAATGGAAGAAATCATGTTACAGATTAAAACCTAAATCCCATTCAATCATATATTTCAAGATTTTCTTGGAAAAAAAACAAACTGTAATGCAAAAATTAAGAATCTCCAAATGTTATCTCTTTCTTATCTTGTTTTAAATAATCAAGCAATTTTCAACTAACAGTAAATTCCCCTGTGTGGAAATTATTTGAATGTAGGATAATAATTTAAAAAAATATTCAGTACACATTACTAAAAATAACAAAAACAATGCCTGTTTTAAGTCAACGATTGGACAACACTGGATACAATTTCCCCCTTCACCTGAAGTGTATGTTATAAGTAGATTGTGATCGGAATATTTATAGACTTTATCACTACACTGTCAAAGGTCGGACACTAACTAGGCTACCTGGATACACTTGGCTTTTTTGCAGACTTTTGTGCAGGGTCTTTTGCCGGGCTGCGGGTGGCGGTGCAGGGTCTTTCACAGCAGCGTGAGCCTGTCTTTTTACCAGCTCACTGTGGCTCTCGGGATGTGTGGTCTTTATATGTTTAAATACATTGGTGGTGTTGCTGCTGTGTGGCACTTGTTTGTCACACAGTTCGCACCGTGCCGTGGCTTTGTCTACTGGTGAAAAATAACACCACACCACGCTTCGTTTCTTGTCTCCCATTATCGCGTCTCTGGCTTTTCCATTCCTCCGGCTCCCGCATCTGTGGCCGTGCTGACCTCCTGGCCTGGCTGCATCGCTGTCGGCTGGCTGTGTGTGTGTTGCACGTTGACGACGCTCATTCGCTGTCTCCTGTGACGTGACTGGGCCAGCTCTATACTCTGCCAGGTACAGGGGTGTCCCAGCACATAGTAAGTTAAGTAAGTAATCAAAAACATCTGAAAGTGATGCTTGCACCCCCCACACGCCGTTTTTTGGTTTATAGCGATACTTTTTTCAGAAAAGTGATGCCAAATGAGTAGCATGTGAGTATCGATATATCGATACCACAGGATCGATACGCACATTCCTAGCCCGAACCACCTCATCTGGCTCCTCTCGATGTGAAGGAGCAGCGGCTTTAATTTGAGTTCCTCCCGGATGGCAGAGCTTCTCACCCTATCTCTAAGGGAGAGCCCTGCCACATGGCGGAGGAAACTCATTTCGGCCGCTTGTACCCGTGATCTTGTCCTTTCGGTCATGACCCAAAGCTCATGACCATAGGTGAGGATGGGAACGTAGCTCGACCGGTAAATTGAGAGCTTTGCCTTCCGGCTCAGCTCCTTCATCACCACAACGGATCGGTGCAACGTCCGCATTACTGAAGACGCCGCACCGATCCGCCTGTCGATCTCACGATCCACTCAGTTGAATTTGCTACAAAAACAACATATTTGATGTTCAAACTGATAAACTTTTTTTTTGTGCAAACAATCATCAACTTTAGAATTTGATGCCAGCAACACGTGACAAAGAAGTTGGGAAAGGTGGTAATAAATACTGATAAAGTTGAGGAACGCTCATCAAACACTTATATGGAACATCCCACAGGTGTGCAGGCTAATTGGGAACAGTTGGGTGCCATTATTGGGTTTAAAAGCAGCTTCCATGAAATGCTAAGTAATTCACAAACAAGGATGGGGTGAGGGTCACCACTTTGTAAGCAAATTGTTGAACAGTTTTAGAACAACATTTCTCAACGAGCTATTGCAAGGAATTTAGGGATTTTACCATCTACGGTCCGTAAAATCATCAAAAAGTTCAGAGGATCTGGAGAAATCACTGCACGTAAGCGATGATATTACAAACCTTTGATCCCTCAGGAGGTACTGCATCAAAAACCGACATCAGTGTGTAAAGGATATCACCACATGGGCTCAGAAACACTTCATAAAACCACTGTCGGTATCTACAGTTGGTCGCTACATCTGTAAGTGCAAGTTAAAACTCTACTATGCAAAGCCAAACCCATTTATCAACAATATCCTGAAACGCCGCCGGCTTGGCTGGGCCCGAGCTCACCTAAGATGGATTGATACAAAGTGGAAAGGTGTTCTGTGGTCTGACGAGTCCACATTTCAAATTATATTTGGAAACAGAGGACGTGGTGTCTTCTAGAACTAAGAGGAAAATAACCATTTGGATTGTTATAGGCGCAAATTACAAAAGCCAGCATCTGTGATGGTATAGGGGTGCATTACTGCCCAAGGCATGGGTAACTTACACATATGTGAAGGCACCATTAATGCTGAATGGTCCATACAGGTTTTGGAGCAACATATGTTGTCATCCAAGCACCGTTATCATGGACGGCCCTGCTTATTTCAGCAAGACAGGTGTGACAACAGTGTGGCTTCGTAAAAAAAAGAGTGCGGGTACTTTCCTGGCCTGCCTGCAGTCCATACTTGTCTCCCATCGAAAATGTGTGGCGCTTTATGAAGCGTAAAATACGACAGCGAAGACTCTGGACTGTTGAACGACTGAAGCTCTACATAAAACAAGAATGGGAAAGAATTCCAATTTCAAAGCTTCAACAATTAGTTTCCTCAGTTCTCAAAGGTTTATTGAGTGTTGTTAAAAGAAAAGGATGATGTAACACAGTGGTGAACATGCCCTTTCCCAACTACTTTGGCACGTGTTGCAGCCATGAAATTCTAAAGTTAATTATTATTTGCAAAAAAAAAAAAAAAGTTTATGAGTTTGAACGTCAAACGTCTTGTCTTTCTAGTGCATTCAATTGAATATGGGTTGAAAAGGATTTGCAAATCATTGTATTCCGTTTATATTTACATCAAACACAATTTCTCAACTCATATGGAAACAGTGTTTGTATGTGGTACAAAATTAAAATTGCAAAAAACATATTAAACGCGAAAAAATAAAGAAATAACATGTCTGAACTCACTTTTCATCGACAGCTGAGATAGCTTCCGGGATGGCTGACATGGTCTAACAAGATTTAGTTTCTCTTTAAATATAAATCTTGAAAATGGCCTTGCAAATATGTGTTGTCTTGTCTAATCTTAAAACATGCAGATAAAGCGTGTTGGCTGAGTTCTTTAAGGTTTACTCCACATCGTGCTCATCAAAAACATCCCGCTGCATGTCTACATTCAACAACCTAAACGGGGCTACTTAGCTTCATCTTCACTACTGTGGCATGCTGGGTAATGGAGTTCTAATGTTACCTAACCCAGTGGTCCCCAACGACCGGGCCACGGCCTGGTACCGGTCCGCGGAAAGTTTTTTTTTTTTAAACTATTAAATCAACATAAAAACACAATATATACAGTATATATATCAATATAGATCAATACAGTCTGCAGGGATACAGTCCATAAGCACACATGATTGTATTTCTTTATGAAAAAACAAAAAAACAAAAAAAAACACCCCCCTCAAATTTTCAAGCGTTGACCAGTCCGCAGCTACAAAAAGGTTGGGGACCACTGACCTAGCTCATAACATCACTTTTTATCTTCCTTAGGCCAACTTGAAGGCCTTGCTGACAACAACTTGTGATCTGATTGGCTATTGCAACTGTCTGTCAAATGTTCGTGTCTGTTCACTTAAAGTGCATAGATGCCTGCATGGTTGATTCTGAAGGCTTTAGGCAGGTTGGTGGAGCATGGCAACATAAGCTAGCTGAATTCTGATTGGATAAAAACGCTATAACCTAAAAACAACTGCGCTGGAAGGAGCAAAATATGACATGAAGAGAACACGAATGTTTCTATATAATTGGAGAAAGTAAATAAAAAATTACTTTTATCTTTATTTATGATAATGATTTCTGGTTTTGTCAGGACAGCAGTGAAGGCATTGCTGGGCCTGATGGCACACCACTGGGTTTTACATACACTTAATAACAATTCAAGCAACTCAGTTAACTAAAATATGAAAACATTTTATAAATGTTCTTCTCCGAGACCCAGAGATGTCCAAATTGTCCAAACATTCACAACACATTTGTTTTAAGGCTGTAAAGTTCTTGAAAAAATATACAGCCAAAAAAAAAGAGAAATATATTTAGGAGTACAACATGTACTTGAATAGAACAAAAAACAATTAAATTATTGGAAATAAAGAAAATATATAAAAAGAAGACCTTTTTTAAAATTAAATGTAATGCTTGCATGATGGACATTTCTTGCCCCGATCGATGTGACGGGACTTTTAGGGTAAATAGTCATATTCTCCTTCATCCATCTGGTAGATGTTTTCCAACGCTGAAGCTTGGTGGTAGAGATGCAGAGACGACGAAGGAGAGCTTAGCCTCACAGGAACTCCATCGGGTGGTTGCAGGCGGCTAAAGTGACAAAACAAAACCAGCAAGAAGAAAGTTGTGTTTTTTAAGAATCAGGAATACTTACAGACTACAGTGCCCTACATGACCCAGCAGGTGGTGCAGTTTCTTGCACTTTCCAATAGATATTTTTATAGAGTATAGTGGTACCCTAATTTAGAAGTGCCCCAACTTAACCGTGTTTTGAGTTAAGAGTTGTCTCTCGGATAATAGTCATGTCTTAAGTTGCAAACAAAAATGTTCATTGCAAGCATCCCTGCCATTAGTTGGCGTAGCAAATTTCACAGTGAACCTTGTAAGATCCAACCAAAACATCTGGTCTTACGCACTATCATTAGCTTATAACTAGAATGGACATAACGTTGTCTTTACAAACATGACAAGTGAGTCTTACTGTTTGACTGAGTCAAATGCCAGCCAAGAATGCTAAAATATCGAAATGGCGCACATTTATCCAAGAAAATATGCAACAAGCTGCTGATAGTGTGTTTGACAGTCAAGCAGCTGGAAGAAGATACCCTAGAAGTCTGGTTTCCAAGGTAAATTCTGTACACTAGTATTACATTAACTAAAAAAAAACATAATTTGACTAATTGTAGATTTCATTGTATTGTTTTTATACAATATTTCATATCCAAAAGTTTTTTGTTTTTTTAATGCATGTTAAAAAAGCTGCGATGAGGTCGCGGCTTGTCCAGGCTGTACCCCGCCTTCCGCCCGAATGAAGCTGAGATAGGCTCCAGCGACCCCCCGCGACCCCGAACGGGACAAGCGGTAGAAAAATGGATGGATGGATAGATGTTAAAAAGGTGCTGTTTTGGGGGGACCAAGCTCCAATGAAATTGATTT